>NW_005841831.1:7251258-7339221 GCF_000455745.1 Alligator sinensis | reverse complement strand
CCTACACTCCCTGTGCACGAACTAGCCTGAATTGTCGTTCACGAGAGCTCCAGAATGCAGGGACTGTTTCTTTTTAGCATCTGCATCTAAGCCACCCCCGGAGCTGCAGCAGGATGCAAGGCAATCCCTGCCCCCCTTCTCTCCCCCTCCAACCCCCTGCCTCCAGGCAGTTTGTATTTCAGTGGCACATATTTTAAGGGCCAGTATTTCACTGGCCCTTAAAATATAACCATGTTGCATCACAAACGGTGCAGTGCCCTGAAGTGACATTGCTGTGTTTTGCGTTGTTGTGAAACAGGAATGTTTATTCAGTAGAGACTTATTAAATCTATATCCTCAGTGTTCTCCGTGTTCACCATAAATAGATGATGTTATACTCAGATATGGTGAAGGATTGAAGGCTGAAACCATTATTGCCTAATTGTTATAACCCCAAAGGTAATGCTTTGCTGCTCACTTTTGCCAGGGAAAAGTCTGCTCTTTTGGTTTTATTATATATTATGTGGGTCTTAGATCTTTAAAGAAGTTGAGGGAAAGTGCCAGTGATATGAATATTAAAGGTGTCAGACTCAGCTTCCTTTCTTAGTAGGGTGACCAAAAGTGGCTCAAGCGGCTTTCAGAGCAAATAGAGAGGGTTTCTGCCTAGAGGGCCTTACAAGAGAGTTAAAGTAGTGCAACAGGTGTGAGAGAGTGAAACAAGAAAGCACATAATACTGATCTGAAGGTGACTAGGTTAGATCTCAGCAAGCAAAAAGCTAATTTAAATTTAAAAAGTGGATTTATTTTCTTTTTATCAGCCTTTATGGGAGAAATTAATCAGTAGGACACTTTAAAGATGGTAAGGGTATTCACTGAATCTGAAAAAGTATTTGCTGAAAATTATCTTTTATTTTTAGTATATAAACGCTAAAAATGAGAAACTCTGCTTTATGCGCAGAACTGCTGGCTGTAACAGGCATATCTGCACCCCCAGGCTCTGTTCGTTTGAATTAGCAGAGCTACAGTACCTGCAGCAAGGAGTTGTGAGGGAGTTACCGTATGTGCATATGCATGCGAGTGAGAGAAAGCTCTGACAGAAGTACAGCTCCCGGGTCTAACTCGTGGCATTTCACAGAAAGTGCTATGTGTTAGACTCATCCTCCCGACCCAACAGACGTTAGCTGTTGGGTTGGGAGGGTGGAGGATTGAGATTCAATTTGGAGCTGATCCAGGGAGAGAGGCAGCTTCTTCTCTTCAACCTCATCTCCTGGCTTAACCCTCTCCCCCACCCCCAGCTCCTGTTATGTCTCCTATGTCTCAGGATGGGAGTGGGAGAAGGCAGGGAAGGGAGGTCTATTCTGGGGTTTCCCCAGCCATGCTGGAGTGGGGTTGTAGGTGGATTGGAGCCCCCTCCACGCACCCAAGGTTGTGTCCAGATGTGTTGGTGTGTGTGTGGGGGGAGGAGTGGAGGGTCCAATCTACTTGCCCCACCCTCCAGTGCCAGCTGGGCAACCCCCAGAACAAGCTTCCTTTGCCCCCCGCCCCTTCCATTCTGGAAACAGTGCTGGGAGCAGCGCTGGGCTGTATCAGCTGAGCCCTGCTCCTGGTGTAGTGCAGACAGAAGTTAATGAAGATGCTCCACTTTGGAACGCCTTCATCTGAACCCTCATTGTCACAGGATTGGGCACTTTTAAAGCACTGTGCAGCCATACACTTGTGTTTGGTCATGACTTTAGAGCGCTTTCAGGAGTCAGATCGGGAGAAAATTGTTACTTCTGTCTGCACCTGGAATGTGCCAAAATGCAGGCATCATTTCATCTGGGAGTGTCTTCATCAGAAAGGAAACTGCAGCTCTGTGTGTTATAAGATTCAAATACTTAAATAAATTAAATTGCTGAGGGAGAGTTCTTTTTCTTTTTGTTTTTGTGTGGTTTTTGGATATGTACTGCTTCCATGGCAGTTTTATGTCAGGGACAAAATGCCCTTCACATTGGTGCTTTGGTCCATACCTGTTTGGTGAAATAGATTGTCTATAATGTGTGGGAAACTGCTGTTGAAAGACTGTTATTGGTGACCCATTACACTTAAGTTCACACATGTGTTTGTATGTATATATGTGTGTGTTTATACGTATGTATACACACTTACTGATCTGTAGTGGATTCTAATTCAGTTTATACCTGGCATGTAAGAGATGGACAAGGGATTGATGTGGGGGCTCTTTCTTTGCCAAGTGTAGGCACCAGTGCCTGTGCTATTCCAAGGCTTCAAAATGATGGATCCTGGTGTTGGAGAGTAGCTGTTTGATCTGTATGTAAGAGGGTTTGTATGTGTGTGAGAGCAAGTGCAGGGGATGTTTTCCATTTAACAGTACTATTTCTGGCACTGCTGCTTTTCCTATAATTACTGTGGAAACTGTTATAAAAAAAAACACTGTAAGTTCTTCTAGGGAGAAATATGTTAAGCAAGTGGCTATGATACTGATTTCAGAGGGGCTAATGTTAATTGGGAACAGTGTTTTCAGGAGATTTTTTCGTGGCTGCATTTATAATAGAATCAAGAAACAGCTAAGTCACTGATAGGAAATAGCATCCAAAAGCACCCAAATGGATTAGAAAGGGGCTGTTTTGTGTTTGGACTCATCAGTGCTGTGCTGTTACTTAAATGTTCTGAAACACTAAGATAAGATGGGAGGGGGGATGTGGAATCTTTTAACTGATAGCTAAAAGAAGAAAGGAAAAAGTTTATATATCTAAAGTCATATGCAAAAAAGTGACACATTCAGTCTTCAGTTAGGGAAATACTAGGATTTAAAGGCTTTTAAAGATTTTAATCAAAGTATTACTTTAGGCTCTATTAGCTTAGGCCACTATGGGCGTGTCCACATGTGCTTTTACACGTGTCTAAACTTAATGCACATTTGCCTACACATGCAAACATTAAGACGCATTAATGCAGTGTACAAACTGACCTACACAGCGTTAATGTGCCTTAGCACGTCTACACATGCATTAAAGTGCTTTAGTATTTGCACCTAAATTTGATACCTGCTCTTGCAGGTATCAAATTTAGGCACAAATAGCCTAAAATCACCATTTTTAAGGCGCATTAAGGGCTCTCACATGTAGACTTATGCCCTTAATGCACCTTAAAAATGGTAATGTGCCTTAAATTGGCACTTTGTAGGTGCGCCCTGTATGTCTGGTGGGCTAGAGGGGTGAATGTCCTGCCCAGCTGTAACCACCAGTGTCCTTAGTGGGATAGAAGGAGCATGGTTTCACTTTGTAGGGGATGGCCAGATCTAAGAAGGCTCCATGCTGTGATACTCAGCTCCCAGAATACTTTGTGTCTGCCACTGTGCAGCAAGGTTTGGCAGGCAGGGCGGAGCCAGTGCATGAGCCATCAAGCATTTATTCCATGTCCATGGAGTCCATTGTTGTGAGCTTGCAACCATAGGTGGTGGAAGGCCAGAGCTCAGTCCTCCCAAATGCGGGGCAGTGGGTAGGACCACAAGGCAGCCCAGCTGCAGGCGCTGGGCAGCTGCAGCAGGGGTGGGGAGGGGCACATACACAGCCAGGATTGCAGCCTGGCACATGGATCACTGTCTGCACAGCATGGCTGGCAAATACCAGTCAAGTCTGTGAAGGGGAATGGGCGGTGGGGTGGGGGGCAGATTGAGGCTCTCGCAGTAGGGAAGGGAACGAGACAGGGGCAGGGGCTGGGGTGAATAGGGTCCCGGCCGTGCCAGGTAGTGGGACAGTTGGAGCCCGGGCGGCTTGTCCAGCGATGCAGGGGGCTCCTGCTGCTGTGCAAGCCCTGGTGGAGGCCTGGGGGGCATGTTACCCCCCATCTGTGTGTGGGGTGAAGGCAGCCACCACTGGGCTGTGGCACACCCCCTGCCTGCCGAGCAGTGGGACACACGTGGCATCACACCACTCTCTGGACAGCTCCAGTGGGGTGCAAAGCATAGCACGCAGCTGCAGCCGCCTCTGCCCCACACACAGATCAGGGGGTCCTCTGGGCTCAGCCCTCCCAAATAATTTTTTCTCCCTCTGCCTATGCTTGCATAGTAAAAGAATGACTCTATTCAGGGGCGATGCGTAGGGGGTGCACACAGGTGCACATGCACCTCCTGAGCATAGCAGTCCACCCCGTACAAAAAGGCACTGCCAACACTGCCAGCGGCACCTGCGGGCAATCACTGCTTGCCACCCCCTTTCCCCCTGTTGCCAACACAGCCAACAGGGGGGGGGCGCCCCCCCCCCCCCCCCCCCCTGCACCAGTGGCATCTGTGGGAGTTCCCACTTACCGCTGCTGCACTCCCTCCCTCTGCGCCCCTCCCAGCCACCAGGAGCATGCGTCATTTGTGACTCTGTTGTTGCTCCTGAGCCTTGACATGGAGAAGATTATTGTCTCCATCTTAACTCTGGACAGACTCACTCGTGTATGGCATACATACATAAGTTTTCCGCTGTGGCCAGGGTTTTGCTACTTGTATAATGCTTTTAAATCAATAACCATATAGAAAAAAGGACCAGGATATAAACTAGGTGTGCAGTTATATACGCTAGTATCTGGTTGATTTAACTCGAAAGCTGGTTCATTGCAAATTCACATGCCAAAAGTTCAAAGCAGGCCGACTATTCATTCTACTGCTTCTGTTGATTCCTGATGGGTGCAATCTGCTGGCTCCTATCACAGTCAGTGTCTCTGCTGGGCACTCCTGCTTCTTTTTCACAATGTCTATGTCAGGAGGAATACCCATTGCATGCTGCGCTGGTGGCTTTTCTCATCAGAACAGCAGGGGTATCACAAGTAATAATAAGTGCTGCTGACACCTTCAGTACGGAGTGTAACTCGATGGGGGCCAACTTCTTTGGCAGATGTGCCACAAATTAAGTCATAGCATCCCCATGTGCCATTCTGATGCCCCCTACCCTGCTCAGACTGCTGCTCTGCTTTCCACTCTCTGCCCAGTTTGCTATGTGCCACACATACCGGCTACCCGTGCCACAGGTTGGCTACTTCTGGTGTAACCGGTAGCTCAGCTTCTTTCTAGTGATAAAGCTGGCAGGATTCCATTTTCAAATCAGGAAGTGTTCCAAGGAACTTCAAAACCAGTTTTACGGAAATAACATAAAACAGCGGTCTCGCCCACTTACTTGGGGCCACTACAGCGTTGACGAACCCTGATACTTCTCACAAGTGACAGATATTAGCCTCTGGTTCAAATAGTCTGAGCAAGATCATTTCTGTAATTCCTCCTGTATAAAGGTGCATCTTTTCTTCCTGTCTTAACCTATTTTGTGATATTGTTATGCCCTGTCATGCAGTTGCCAAGGACCACCCTAGAGGTTGGTTATATTCTATCTTTTTTTTAAGAACATAGGAAGAAAGTGAGAGGCTGGATCAGACCAGGGATTCCTCTAGGTTAGTATCCCATCTCTGGCAATGATCACTTTTCAGATGTACCAGACAGAAGACAAGGTAGAGGCACACATTATAGACTAACTGAATTGGAGATGAATACATTTTTGTGAGCCACAGCTTTCTTCATCAGATGCTGTGAAAGAACATGGGTATCAGAGGAAGGCACAAGAAACTCCTAGTGGCTAGATATTAGGCGTGTGTGAAATGGATTTGAATTCGGCCCGAATGGACAGTGATTCGATTTGTTGATTCAGATCACTGTCCCGATTCGATTCAGCTGAATCCAGATCTGAAGATTCCATACTGATTTGGACAATCAGCGATTCAGACATAGCCACAACTTTAAATGTTTTTTCTACATACCTCGAAGTACCAGGCGCAGCTCGAGAATGCTGGGACAGATGGAGCGGCCCACAGGAGCATGGGGGGACCCCCGCGTGCTCAGCAGCGAACCTAGAAGTGGACCAGAAGTGCTTCTGGTCCACTTCTGGGTCTGCTGCCGAGGATGCTGGGGAGCCACCCGCACTCCTGTGAGATGCTCCATGCACCCCAGCATCACGGCATTTACAAGCCCCTGCTGCCTAGAGGTACGTAGAAAAAACATTTAAAGCTGTGTCTATGTCCAAATCACCGAATCTTTCCAACTCTCTCTGAATCAATTCGGAGGGTTCAGATCCGATTTGGAGAGATTAAAGGGTCCTCTGATTCGATTCAGATTCGGAGATTTGCCCACCGAATTGGGGCAAATCTCCGCTGAATCAAATTAGGGACCAAAGCTTTGCACAGCCTTACTAGATATAGGAGAAAGTTGTTCATAGCCTACTTACTGCTCTTTTGCTATCCTTACCATTTATTTGCTAGTTATGATCTGCATAGAATCCAGAGAGTATGAGGGGCTGTACAGAGAAATGAAAACAGAGATTGCAATCAGAGATGAAGATCAAAGGGAAGGAAGCATATAGGCAGGGGAAGACAAAGAGTTACAATAGCCAGATAAGCTGGGTTGCTTTGCTTGTAGTGTGTATTTTCTATATGGTGCTCAAGAGTGCTTTTTATTACTGGAAATTGTGGAGAGGCTGATACCGGAAAGAGGAAAGGAGGTTTCATCTGTGCTATACATATTTGATGTTTTGCGAGTATGCATTTTAATAAATGCTTTAATAAGTTACTCAGACCAGCTTCTTATTTTGTTTTCAGATCTCTGGAGACATTCTGTTTGCTTAACACTCTTAATGTCTTTACAGTGTGCTACAAATGATTTATTATTATTGATTTACATAGCACCCAATATGGGCATCAAGGCAGTAGTATGAAATATGAGTCTTACACAATCACTTCATCCACCATTGAAACAGAGCCTCCTCTGATTAACAGGAGGGAGGAAAATAGGATTGACATATTCATACAATGCACTGACCTGTAGCATTTAATTATTTATTGAGCTTTTAATTTAGAGTCCATCACTGGTTTTGTTTCCTGTGATTTCCTAGAGTACTTGGTTGTGCTGGGAAAGGAAGCATCGACACACAGATAAAGAATGGCCATTTGCTGGCCTATATCAAGGGCCGTTTGAAGGATTCTGATTGTTAACTTTTTTAATCCCAGCTCTGGCCATAATCAGATGGTTATGAGCATCTGCAATGCCCAGTGAACTCCTTGGTTGTTTCAAGTGTTCACAATTCCTCAGATTCAGGCTCTGATACTTGGGCTTTCTCTAGCTCTTGGGACATTTTTCACCTAATAAATTCCCTACCACTGTGGATGCCTTGGGGATTAACAGCTGCTTAGTCTCTTCTGACTAGCACATGTAGTGGTTTAGTTTCCTAAACACTGAAATGCTTTGGTTTCACAAAAAAGTTGCCAGGTTTGTTTTGGGGTAGCTTTGTGAAATTAAATGGCCTGCAGTGTTCAGGACGTCAGACTAGATAGTAAAATGGACCTTCTTGGCCTCAAATTCTGTGAACATATGAAACACCTCTAGAGTCATGTCTGGCCTGGCAATTAGAGAAATGGTCTGGGATACAGCAATCTGCCTTTATAATCCTAGTTCATTGGGTGATTTTGAGTAAATCACTTCCCCAACATTTTACCACCTGTATATTGGGAAAAAAATAATGTTTGCTCATCTTTTACATCGAGCTTTCCAAAGTATGGAAAAAAGGAATTAGATGTGAAGGACAACAGTAATAGTGACAAATGCTGATGATCAATCTTCCTTTGGATAAAAGGGACATTTAACATGGAACTTTCATTTCTACCCAGGAGAACTTTTGCAATCTTTTCTCCGATGCCTGATCAAGGGTGTTTTGTGGCCGAAAGCTTGCAATTAAAGACATGTTTTTGCAAAAATTTTCTTGGCGTAATAAAAGATCACTTCTACCATGAGCCCTGCTTGATTTTAAAATTGAAGGTTGGCATCATTTGCAAAAAAAAGTCTGTTTTACTAATAGACAAGGCACTCCAAGATAAATATTTTGTCCATTTAAAATTTTGTTCCCAAGGAATGGGGCTATTGCCTTTTTGGACTTTTCACTCTACTTCTCCACTCCGCTTCTAAGAGGGCTGTGTATTAGGTTAAGAGAAGTCTGGGCTGAAAGAGTCAGAGCTGTAACTCAAAAAAGGCCTCAAAGTTAATTTTAGACTTTTGGGTTTAGTTTTAGGTTTATTTCTGTCAATGGCAGGGTAAATACATGAGACCAACTGTAGAGGGATAACATTTTAATCCAGGAGTGCTCAATCCTTGGCCTATGGACCAGTTCTGGTCCCCAGTGCTATGTCATCTGGCTCACAGAGCTCCCCTCAGGTCTTGGGGGAACCCTGTAGGCCATGACCCTACGCACTAGATCAAATGCACAAAGCAGCTCAGGACCTGATCCTGGCACACAGGGCCAGGTGGGAGCAGCGCAGGGCCCAAAGCCCAATCCTGGCATGCAGGACTGGGAGGGAGTGTTGTGGGGCTTTGGGGCCTAATCCTGGCATGCAGTGCCAGGCAGGGGTGGCATAGGATCCCAGGGCCCAATCCTGGGGTGAAGGTGGCAGCATGTGGCCCAGTCTGTCTCACAGATGGTCCCCATGACATTCATCTGGCCCACAGGACCAAAATCTTGAGCATTTTTTGAAAATAATTAAATATTTTGCTATTTGTTTTTCTCTTCCTTTTTAAAAGTTGTAGCTTTAGCTTGATAAGCTTGCTTTGCTCAAAATACACATTATTCTGCTCAGCCCAGTTGGGCTGATGGGAGGGAATTGATGGGAACCACCACAATAAAAATAGAATTAAATACCACTTAATCATTTGCAGAGAATTAAATGTAGTACCTGAATTACATTGTTGACATCTGTTCACCAAATAGCCAATAGTGACTTTCTGAATCAAGAGAAAAACATTGGTTCAGTTAGCTTGTTTTTTTATATTTTTCAGTCTGTAGCAGACAGGCCAATTATGTTCAATATTTTATAGTGATGCATGCTTGCTGTCCTCCTATGAGTCATTTTTCCACAAGAATTTTGAAGCATGTAAAATGTAACCCCTTTAGTGTATTTGAAGGTAGATGGTAAATATCACACAGGAAGTATATTTTCTGTGCTTTGCACCCTTTGGTTTGCTGTTCCAGCAAGTGAAAGTTTCCTTAACTTTCAGCCACCTGTGGGTAAGGCTTGCATGAGCGCACAGAGGGCAGAGAGATTTTGAATATTCACAGATTTCAGTTCTGATCTTCTAACCCAAATGATAAACCTTCCTTGGGAGGGGGTTTTCTGATTACAGTCTTTAGGATTGTGATCACAGATGCTAGAAATGGAAGAAAGTGTCATTGAAATGTACCTGCCTCACAAAAGGAGAGTTTGCCATTGCACAGTAGGTAGCACTTTGTCTAGTGTAGTCTCAAATGATGGGGCTGCAACCACCTGCTAGAAGCTTTGTTAAGGTTTTTCCTGATATTCATCCCCCATTTTGCTTTACTCAGTATTACCCCATTAGGCCTAGATATATCTGCAATAGATAGCCTGGGATATTTCTTCTTTCTGCTTAGTGCCTTCATTCTTCAGATATTAGCCAGCCTCTAATAGTCATTATTTATCAAAGTTACTCTACGTGTTTTTAGCTCTTTCCATATTCCCTCATAAATTAAACTCACTGACTCTATTTCTCTTAATTCTTTGCAATCTTTCTGGTACCAGATACCTGGAAATGAACACAGTGTTATTTTCATTGTACTGATTTTCAGCAGAGCACTTGCTGAATAGCTTCATGGGCTTGAGACAGAAATGCATGTTAAGTTTAATTTAAATAACAAGAGTGGAAACGTTCTATGGAAAGAGGTACCAAAAACACCCCTGTAAGAACAAAGTAATTGCCCTACAGAATAACTTCCTTTTCTGCATTGTTTTCTGTTTGCATCAGCTATTTGTCTGCTTCAGGGTGTGCATTTGTGGTTCCTTTGTGTGTCATCCAGCAAAAGCGCAGCAGAATTTCTCTGTGCTGAAGGGAATTACTGCTTTACTCTGGTGCATACAAATCACAACTGTGCTCTGTACAAATTGTCTGATGGTTCCTTGTCATGGTTTAAATTTAAACCTTTCGGTAATTTCCTAATGCTTTATTTGAACAATTTTTTTTTTTTTTGTAGCTCTTCAGGTAAAAAAAAAACTAAAAGAATGTGCCTGGCATAGTGATTGCTAACATCTGAAGTTGCTCTGAAAAGAGAGTCAAGAAATTATGATATATCACGATATTCAGTGCTGAAGTGTGGCTTTCATTTACTTCCATACTTTCAATACTTCCATAACTTGTCAAATTTATTCACCAGTTATGTCCAGTACAACTCAGGAGTTTGAGTTATCAGACTATTAATTGTGACAAACCTTATTTTTAGGCCAAACAGATTAAGGGATTTATGTTCAGCATACTCAACTAGGACCAGGAGGGTGTATTTATACAAGACATTTACTGCAGAGCTGACTCATTAGCTCTTCAGTAAAACAGCACTGTCTACATGTGTTACCCTATTAGGCCACAGTAGACAAATGCTGCCACAGGGTAGTCCAGTTAAATACAAGTACTACGGCAGCATTGGTTCATGCACTGCAACACGTGTAGATGGTGATGGGGCTGGCTGGGGCACGAGAGTGGTTCAGCCAGCAGGCACCTTTGTGTCCCCGCCAGCCACTCCACAGCAGGTGGAGGTGCGTTGGAGCAGCCCTGGGTTGGCAGGTTAACCCCCTGGGTCTCCTGCTACCCAAGGCTGCTCTGACCGGGCTCCGTGTGTTGCATACAAATAAACACAGTGTTCCAGAGTGGGGGGGGGGGGGGGGGGCCCCCAACTGAAATGGTCGGGGGGGGGGGGGGGGTTGCCCTCCAATGTACATGTTCCAATGGTGCACCTGGGAGCAAAAATTTCTGGAGCAATAAGCTCCAGAGTTTATTTGTGCACATTAATTGCACGTGTAGATGTGCCCAGAGGGAGTACAATTTTCAGTTTAGGAAACATTTCTGGTAAGTGAGCATTAGACTAGACTTTCACAGGGAGGAAGTACTATAGGTGTTCAGGTATGTAAGACATTAATGAGAAAAATGGTAAGGAGCAGTCTTGCAAATTTTAGAGGCACAGACTGCATGGGAGAGGTAATTCCACATATTTCTAGTTCTATTACCTATGAAAAGAGTAGATCTTCTGTGCTCCAAGTGCTAATGCACAGCATTTTCCAGTAGTTTGTAAAATTTGTGATCTCTTCAGTCATATTGCGAGTGTGACAGGAAGTCTCTTGTTAGCTTTCTCATGGTCACTTTCAGTATGGAAGATTTCTTAGTATGCAGGTTGAAATCTTCCAGATGGGACTACTGGGAAGGTAAGTAAAGCGTTTTAGGCTAATAAACTACTCAGTGCATCTGGTTAATGACCTTTTTACTCTACAATTTAAATGACTACCTTAACAATAGTCTTAGTTCTTCAGCAGCAGGGGCTCAAGGATTATTCTCCCTTTTTAAGACTTCTCTTTCAATAATTAGGTTGCAAGTAAATGCATTTTTATATCCAGTGGAATACTCATCCAGACTCATAAGATATCCTTGCTCTGTTCCTTCTGATTCAGAAGGGTACTTTTAATTTGTTTGAAGGAGAGTAAAAAAGATTAAATTACATAAGACACTCCCTTTTCCTAAGCTTTGTTCACCTATCTGTCCATCTATTCTTAGACAGTGACCTCTTTAGGGTGAGGATCACCCTTTCTTGTATGTTTAAAATCCTTCTAGAATATTATGGATGCTACTGAAAACAGATAATGAAGGCAAATGCTGGAGATTCATAGAATCATAGAAAATTAGGGTTGGAAGGGATCCCAGGAAGTCATCTAGTTCAACCCCCTGCTTAAAGCAGGACCATCCCCAACTAGATCATCCCAGCCAAGGCTTTGTCTACCCAGGTCTTAAAAACCTCTAAAGATGGAGATTCCACAACATAGCCTGTTCCAGCGCTTCACTACCCTCCTGGTGAGAGAGTTTTTCATAATATCTAACTTAAACTTTCCTTGCTGCAATTTGAGACCATTGCTCCTTGTTATGTTATCTGCCACCACTGAGAAGTGTTTAGCTCCATCTTCTCTGGAATCCCCTTCAGGTGTCAGAGCTGTACTGCTATCCAACATATCCACAGGTGGCGGAGAGTGGAATGACCTCCAGGGAAGGTTAGCAGCAGAATAAGCAGGGGTAATTCTGAAGAATAAGCACTCATGGACCAAACAGTGGCAGCACCACCAGGATATGGTGGGGATAACAGATGGCAATGCTTTCCCTCCTGGAAAGCCACATATATCCTTTGATGGTGTTATGACATGGTGAGTACAGGTCACCATTATAATAAGCCTATTCAGCCCCCAGCCATGGGTCTATATGCTCTCAACAGTGGAGCTGGCGGAAAAAGATGTTAGAATCTCAACAGCTGCGAATGCGGACAAAGGCTGCAGCAGAACAAGATCTCCAGTTGTCTTGGCCTTCTTGCCATTGGATCAAGGTCCTGTTCTGTCAAGAGCCATATAGAAGTTGATGTGCAGTGGCTTCCCCATGGCAAAAGAAATCACACGCAGGAATCTTCCATGAAAGTGGCTTTTCCAGCACATTTTTCAAGCCCTTTGACAACTAGCTAGTGACGACAGGAGCAGGATTGTGATATCCTGGAAGCTCTTAGTCATGAACTGGCATGAAGGCAGCAATTTTAAAAAGGTCGTTTAGCACTTAGATGAGGTAGGAGTGTGATTCGGCAATGGTAACTGTGACTGAGAAACCCTCTTCAGGGTTCACTTTGCTTATCGAAACATAATCTGCTTACCTTTTTCCTGACTGGATAATTGCATCCAATGGGATCACTTTTACTGTGGTCAAAATCAATGCAAACACACAGTTTCGGGACCTGGAACATCAGATCCCTCATGGATAATCCTAATAGTGAATGCACAGACTACCACACTGCAATTGTGGCTCAGGAACTCAGGTGACACAATATTGATGTCGGTCCACTGAGCGAGACCCCATGAGCAGAAGGTCGGCAACTCAGAGACAAGGAGACTCTTTACCCTTCCAGAAGAGGGCATAACCACCAACTCAGTGAGTTCCTGGATCGAAGCGGAAACCCGGTCCAGAGCTCCAGATCGGATCACTGGCATCCAAACCGGCCGGATCGAATAGCTGCCTACTCGCACAGGCCTTCTAACTACCCCTTTCATGGATTCTATCACTTATTTCCATCCAAACGTGCTACATGTTGCATTTGCAATTTTGCCATTTTAAAAGAGCATATAAAACTTGTTGGTGGGTGAATGCTTAAATGGGATTGCTGCTTTTCTGAGGGACCTCAGACAGGGTCCTTATTTGTTACACTGCAGTTATTTCCTATGTAGTCTAGACTAAAGAGTCAGATTTATGGATTTCTGCCAGGCTGGAAAGACTCAAGAGTTTCTGCTCTAGGAGATGCCAGTTACCCCCCACAGTAGGATGATTAACAGATTTGTAAACCTCTCCGTTCACTGAGAAACTTGACAAGAGCTTGCAGGAGCCTGCTAAGCAAATTCCCAGAGGATGAGAGAGTCCCACTTTTCTTGGCCATACAGAAAAAAAATACATACTTGATAATTATTAGTTTCGAAATTGTGAGCAAATGCCTAGGAATTTTAAGGCTGATAAGGACAGTGATTTATGTGTGAAAGAAAAAGGAGATAAACTTCTCTCTCAATTCTACTTCTAGTGTTAGAGTTCCATGCTTTTTCACGCTTATTTTTTCTCTTTAGATGTTTCTGTGGATTGCAATATCACTTCTTAAAAATATACCTCACTTGCCATAGACCAAAGCTTTTCAAGCTTTTTTTGTAGCTTGTTGCCCTTCTAGGAATTTAAAAAAATATAGCTGGATGATGACAAACTTTTAATTGGCCTGCCTAAAACTGAGAAGCAGCTTACAGAGGTTGTTTAGGTGCTACAGTGGGATAGGACTGGTAGTAAATGTCAAACTCTGCTTTTGAGAGCAGGACTTAGTTTTGAACCCCCTAACCCAATACAGTCAAGCTCTTGGAGCCATATGATAGTTTTAGTCAATCATTCATTATGTAGGGTTTAGTATAATTCCATACAAGGCAACAGAATCTTGGTTAGACATGGTTTTAATCTTGATACTGATGTTAATTAGTTCTGATTAATTTTTTATCAAACTATAAAGCCAGTCAGAAATTGCACAAAAAATATGCTGGAATATGCGTCTGCTATTATACTAAAGAGAGGGGGAAAAAAGCTTTGAAGATGTTGGGCATGTCCCCATGAGCAGGAACGTGCGTTTCCCTGGGGACAAACAGCAGTGGCACAATATATGCCACTGCTGCTTGTTCCCGGGAAACAACTGTGCACATGCACTCTGGTGCACAGCATGTTGCCCTGAATTGGGTAGAGCCAGCAACTGTGCTGGCCCAGCAGCCTTATCTGGGGTCCTGAGGGCCTCCAGGGGCTGTAGCCGCAACAATCCAGAGCATGGAGCCTGGCCAGCAGTTGGAGTCTGTGTGGCTCCAGCTGGCCAGGCTCCAGTTTTGGGCAGCGCACGCTGCTGTCATGTGTGCTGCCCTGCTTTTCTAAGGTGCAGGGGGGGTTTTGACACCGGGATCTCCCAGTGTCAGCCCCACTAGAAATTTGCAGTGTGGGGAACACCTGCATATGTGGCATGTGCAGTGCTGCAGACAGCACTGTGGCGTCGCATACTGCACATCTGTGCTCATCTTGATGCATCTGTTATGTTCTTGCTACTTTATAATATATTAATGTTCTTGTTTTAGGTTCATGAGATGCTTTTTTCCATAACCCTACAAGTACTGATATAATTATGTTCAGGATGGCTTTTTCCTTTCCAGTTCCCTTCTGTCAGTAGGATGAAATAGCACATGTATGAGTGGAAAGGATTTTTTTTCCTTCTTAGGCAAACCGCTACTGCAGTAATTCTCAGTCTTTTTAGATTGTAATTGGATGCAACTTGATTCACAAAATAATTTATATATTACACCGCTTACCTCCTTGCAGAGTGGTTGGACAGTGGGGAGGGGGGAAATCATCCAGGCAGGGACAAGTCTGAGCCTGCACTTACCTGCTTATCTTCTCCCAGCTTGAGGCACCCTTCAGAGGATCTGGAGGCACCACTCAGTGCCCCAACATCCTGACTGAGAGCCACTGCTCTGTTGCACGATTTGGTGACACATTAGCTTAGCCCCTGTCTTTACCAAGGGCTAGGAACTGCTGCCAAAGACCCAGAGGGCGCGTCTAGATGAGCGGGAACATGTTCCCGGGGACAAATGTCAGTGGCACATATTTGTGCTGTTGCTACTTGTCCCTGGGGAATGCCCCTCCACGTGCGCTCTGGTGTGTGGCAACTTGCCCTGGGTGGGGTAGTTGAGGCTGAGGCCAGTACCCGTGCTGGCTCCAGCAGCCTCACCTGGGGTTTTGACTGCCTCCTGGGGCTCCAGCCGTAGCAATCCAGGCATGTTGAGCCTGGCTGGCAGCCAGAGCATGGCTCTAGCTGACCAGGCTCTGGTTTTGGGTGGCACATGCTGCTGCCATATGTGCCATGCCACTTTTCTCTGGCAGAAATTCAGTGGGTGTCAAAAAACCCACTGTGCTGCAAATTAGCAGTGTGATGAACACCTGCATGTGTGGCACGTGCAATGTGTGGCAAGTGCAATTCGTGGCACCGCAGATGGGTCTGTGGTGCTACAAATCTTATGTGTACGCTTGTCTGGATGCGCTCTATGGGTTTGCTCTTTCTTGTCCAGTTTTCTGTGTCCTCCAAGATGAGGGGCATTTTTCCCCATGTTAAATGGGAAAGAAAACCTTGTCTTGAGTTTGAGTAAAAAAGGTATTTTCAATTTAAAAAGGATTTTTTTTCCCCATTTGGAAAATATCAAAACAAGTCACTTCTGTAATGTCAGCCTTTATAAAACTATTTTTCAAATTGAGAGACTTGTTGAAACTGCCCCCTTTTCACAAACAGTTTCAGTTTCCACAAATCAAAGTTTTCTGTTGAAAGAAACTTGGAATATTTTTGATCTGCTTTCACTGCTTCTTGACTTGTGCTAATTTGTCCAAGGGTATGGCAGGAATATCATGGATATAGTCCCAAATTGAATGAAGTATAAGCAGGCAGCAAATTGCAAAAAAGGTGAAACATCAGTTAGCACCGCTTTATAATTTCCAGTTTTAATTGTTAGTACATTTTTTAAAGAATAACTGTATCATTAACAATGCCACTTTGCCAGGACTGACAACATGCATTTGTTCTGTCTCTGCTACATAGTCTGAGGCTGACCAGATGTAACTTTTAACCTTTTTAAAAGGACAGGGGAGTTGCCTTTTGAGAGAGCACAGCAACTGTTAGGATGTGACTGCTATGTCTGCACACTCCTGTAGCAATACAGTGAATTAAATATCTGTAACTTTAACCATGAAGGAAGCAGAGCTGGTTAGAAAGGTTTTGCCACATTGGTATTGCTATAGGGTGGTCTGTATCAATATAATCATTACCTCTGTCTGCACTCTGGTAGCGATTTGCTAGTGGCATTGTCCACTTGCAAAGGTAGCAGTCTCATCTCCTGTTTCATGTATTGAGCCAGATAAATGTCTCTATTACTTGCTTTCATTTATATCATTAATATAATTGTTTCAAAGACAGCCTGTATTCCCGGTGCAGCTAAATTCTGACTAAAATCAATGGGAATCCTGTACCTTGGGTAAAGTTATCAGCATCAGGCCCAAAATCTCATTTGTCACACCACAGCTGGCATCTTGGATTTGTGAGGGGTCTCTTTAACTGTGGAGCTTCTAGCAGTGCATAGGCTACTGCTAGCCACTTGGAAGATAAATCAAATGAACAAAGACAATAACATTATTACTAAAAAGCCCTGTTTGGTAAAAGCAGCACAACAAAGTGAATGCTGTTTTATTATAACAGCTCTTCTCTTCTGTTGATATGGATGGATCCAGGATTTGCTAAGGAGTGGTGGTGAAGCTCAAGGAGGGATGGGGTGAAATGTGGCTGGAGTCCCCAAGTTGGTGCAGGACATCAGGGAGATGGGCAGGGAGCAGGTGCATGAAGAGGGGGGCCTGCCGCCTGCCGACATCGCTGCTGCTGTCACCGGCTGAGTGGGAAGGTGGGAGGAAATGGAGCCATTCCCGATCTGCTCCAGCTGGGGAGCCAGGGTTGGCTGGAGGTGTGGTGGTAGCATGCAATATCCTCCTTCAGGCACCCATTCCATGCTCAGCTTCCCCTTCCCTGCGGTGCTCCCCTCTGGTAGGGAGCAGGTGCTGGAAGGAATAACCTGCACACTGCTGCCACTGTCCCCAGTGGAGCCCAAGAGCTGCTTCCCCTCAGCATGGGTCAGGACCAGGTCAGGAGCGGTTCTGCAGCTCCCCTCATGCCTGCATCAGCGGGGACAGCAGCAGTGGTGTGTAGATTTCTCCTTCCAGGGCCTGCTCCCAGCCAGTGGGGGATACCTATGGGAGGAGGGGAGGGCAGGAAGCAGCTGCTGGAAGAAGAAACCCCTGCAAGCCTGGCACCCTGCACAGCAGCAGCCTGTGGCTGAAGCAAGACAAAAGTGGTTCTGGGCCTCTACCCGCTCTCGGACCAGCCAGGAACAGCAGCAGCAATGGTGGAAAAGGGCGTCTGCACCGCTGCACCCGCTTGGTTCTGCCCCTGCTTTTTGGCCATGAGCATCACCACACCCAGGTCCCCTTTGGATGTTATTTCTAAAACTAGAGGTATTCAAAAATCTCTGTTCCAAATTCCCGAAGAACACGCGGTCAGTACGGTGAGCTGTCTGGAGTAGCTGCAAATGCTAATTTATTCTGGGAGAAGAGGTGTAAGGTTTCAGGAGGCTAGACCATCTCCCTGGCTCATCTGAGATGGTCTTGCCCTGCTATATATTTTTATTTGATGTTCAGACTCCTTTCATAGTGTCATGGCCAAAAGATGGAAGGCGTTGTTACAGTCTTCTAGGGAAAAAAAGATAATAGCTCCTTTATTTCTAGTGTTTTGGGTGGATGCTGCCTTTTTATCTGAAGTTCCTGGTTCAAATCTCAGGTGGGGCAGATGCCTTTCATGTGAGGCTGGTGTGATTTATGAGTAGAAACTTGCCTGTTATTTCACGGGATGATCCCTAAATAAAACAATATAAGGATTGAGATCCCAGGGTGTCCAAGATAGCATGAAAGGAAAGCTGATCAGATGGGGGCTGGACTCAGTGGCGCAGGAGGTCCATCTAGTCTTGTTTTTTGGGGGTTTTTTTTTGCTTTTAAGAATCATAGATTCAGTATTTACAGCTTTTATTTGGTTGGTATTCTAGTGGTTTCTTTGTGATTAGAAGTGTTTTTTTGAGAGGCTGAGCAGTTGTTTGTGAACTGTAGGGGTTTGTCCTACAGCAGGGAAGGAGTAGCTGGCATTGGCATAGGAGCCAGTGTATGCTTGGAGAGATGAACCCAGTATGCACTGTCATATGGTGCCAAGTGTACTGTCATGAAAACAGGGGTGTAGGTTGTAGCCGTGTTGGGCTAAGGACATAGGGAGACAAGGTTCCTTGCGTGAATTTGATATCTTTTATTAGACCAACCCAAATAGTTGGAGAATAGTTATTAAGCAAGCTTTCGGGTATTTGAACCCGAAAGCTTGCTGTCATGAAAACACACTCTATCTAATATGTCACATTGCCTCCCGTAGAGCGACAGTGGGTACACCTGGGCACATACTGGCATGTGATTATATAACTTTTTTTTTTTAAAAGGCATTCAGCACTCATGGTGTAGGGGCTAGTAGGCAGGACAAATGCATGTTCATGGCAGTGCTTCCTATGATGAACTGACATGCCCTGATAAACTAGTGCAAGCATTATCTGGCATTGTTATGGGGCACAGTGTCGTACTCTTCTGAAATGTTGTATGCGTTATCTTCTCTTCCCTTTTTAAATGCAAATTTAATTTTGATGAAAGCATCTGTATCGACTGCCCTGGGACTGAATTACCGCTAGTTTTTGACACAATAGGCAGTATCTGGGACAACACTAGTAGCGTGAGCTTGAGATTTGGAGTGGGCACTGGGTTATGGTTAGGCTTTCCCAGGAAACATAGAGGAAGGAAGCCCCTTTCAGTGTCCTGGAATTTGGGAAGAAGGTTACACAGACTTGAGACTGATTGTTTGTTTTTTTGCTTGTTTTATCCAGGAAAGAGAGGCTTGTCTGGTTTAGTGGGAAAGCTATATCCGATTGACAACTGACCACTGGGAGGAAGCTGAGGTGCTTGTTGCCAGACCAGGTAAGGACGCAGCTAAGGCCTCTCTGCTGAGGCTGTCAACAAGAGGGACAATTGGAAGAGTACATTCTTTTATATTTATTTTTATACTCAGGCAAAATGCTAAAAATATTTATACTCACTCATGAGCCATCAAACTTCCCACATTTACTGTGACTAGAGACAAACTCACGCCCTCCAGCCCCATCGTTATTCTGTACATCATTATTTGTTACTTTTAATGAGAAATTAGTTCTCTGATCATTTACATTCCAATCTCTCACCTAGCGATAACAAGGGAATATTTTGTATGCAGTGTAGGAAGGCAGATTTGTTTAAAAATAAAGTGGGATTGATACCCTTTTGTACATACTGCTGCACTCCATGGAAGTGAAATGTGCTGTAATGTTTCACTTACACCTCCACCCTGTTGATATTTCATTCTTCAGAGCAGTGGCTTTGTCCTTGTGGGTGAAAGGATTGTCTTGAGGGTACAGCATTAGTCTGTGGCTTGGGCAATCTTGTTTCACTTTTGAGTTCCTCCACAGGTTCTCTGTATGGCCTTGGCAAGTTAATTTCTCAGGCCTTCAGTTCCCATATTTATCCCTGCTACAGTAATACTTCCTTCTTCTCTCTTGTCTGTAAGTTTTTCTGTCTCTTACTAAGTACCTAGCATAGTGGTGACATGGCTTCTGTTGAGACTTCAAGATGGTGTCATAATAGAGATATTTACTCATTGTCAGAAAATCTAGGTGTTGTCAAAACCTCTGGTCTTTTTAAGCCAGTATTGTGCCTCAGGCAGGCAAGACTGGACCAAGGCTTGGCCCCCAGGCTAGATCCAGGCTGTAGGGCTCTCTACAGGCTGGATCCAGACAAACTAGATCTGGACCCACTTCTGGCAGTGGGACAAGCAGCTGCAATGGTGAAGTGAACAGTGTTATATTAGCTCAGGGAGCCACGGGGATTAATACAACTGTTTCTTGCCCCGCCACCATGAAAATGGATCCCCAGTGCACTACATACCATGGATTTCAGCAGGGGGCTTTGTTCACACTTACCTTGCCCCTGAATTTCAGGCCCCTTCAAGAGCCCCATGGGCTAGATGTCACGGCTTCATGACCCGGATCTTTGATAGCCCTGATCTAAACAATCAGTGAAAATATGAAATCTTCATAAAGCCGGGCATTTCGGTGGATAGCAACAGTGCCTTTTTGGAGAAACCAGCAAGCTGACATTGGTTATTTGTTTCAGTTTTCCTTCCTTTTTAAAAAAAAATTAGAAACCACCCTTCCAGGTTTATTAGTGAATCTTAGTATTTGGGGCTCAGCCAAATGCAATGTCTTTTGTAGGCTGTAAAATGCAATGGTGGTTTTGAGTGATGGTGGGAAGGTGTTTGATTGGGTGGGGCTTTGCAGTGAATATTCATCATCCATTTCATTATGAGAAGATTTGTGTCTTTTTCTTGGCTCAGACACGTCTCTGAATGTCAGCAGAGCGTCATGCAAGTTCATTTTGGCAGAGAGGCTGAAGGATGTAATTTTTCAAGATTTATGATTTTCCATGGGGTTTGACAAACAAAGCTTTATGGGTCAAGTTTCTACTTCATGATGCAGTGGGGCAGGGGCCAGATACTGGCCACAGAGAAAAAAAAATACTGTACACTGCCTCAATTTTTTTCTATGTAACAGTCAGTGCTTAAAAAATAAGGAATAATAACCAAACTGCAGAGCGAGCCCAAAATTAATCAATTGCAGGTGAACACAGCAAACAGTTTCCTGCTTCTCTCTCATGGAAGGCATCATGTTAGCAGATTTTAAAAAAATAAATAAGTGCACCTAAATATATAAAATTAATCCCAGCTGAAATCCACCATTTCTGGAAATTTGATCCTAGGTAGTAACAATAAATTGTCTTTCATCTGGGAATCTCAAAGGGTTTTATCAACAAAAACACAATAGGCCTTCCAGCCTGCCTGTGCCATGCGGTCAAGAGTACCATACCCCCACTTAGAGAGAAAGAGGCAGAACCTTCCCAATGCTTAGAAGTGAGTCGGAAAGAAACTTTGCTATAAAACCAAGACCTCTTGGTTCTGTCTCATAGATAGAGCTCCCTAACATTACAGAAGCTTGCTAATCAATCAGAATCCATGCAATCAAAGCATAGATATCAGCAGTTGGAAGGAATCCAACTACATGAAGGCAGGGTGGCAAGAGGAAAGAAGTTACAAGCATCCTTCCAGGGAGTACTTAACTTTAAATGATTTTGTATTTATTCATTGCCTTTTTAAAATGGATTTAGCATATGGAAATTAAAGAGTTATTAAAATTCACTTCCAGGCATAATTGGATTATGTGGGCTTCCTAGCTGGGCTCTTTAGAGAGGAGGTATCAAACAGCTTGAATGTCTGCATGCTGGGAATTCTTCTAGGGGTGGCAAAGGAAAGTGTTTTTACCAGTAAAGAGCCTTTACCTGTGCATTAGTGCTAATCAGATTAATTGTGATGAAGTGTCTATCTGACTGTTGTTATGTAGAACAAAGTTATACTGGCTAAAGAATTTTGTTTAAAATCTTTAACATTTTAGTAATAATTGTATCCTGTTTTACATAATTGACTGATTTTTAGTTTCAATATGAAATACACAGCATTTGCTATTACAATCAACGATAACCTTTAATTCTCCATCTTCTCTCGTATTTTCTGTGCCTACAAATCTATCCCTCACCACTGAGTGCAGATGTGTCAACTGCACATATACTAATCCTTTCAAACAGGCCTCATTTCTAGTCACCAGTCCTAGCTTTGTCCTACTAACAGGCATTCGACTTCAGGGGGTGCATGAGATGCTTTGTTGTGCATTAAACTAATTTAATGCACAGTAAAATGTCAGCATCTACACATGCATTGGGACTTACTACACAGTAAATTAGGCTAATGTGCCATTTGCTAGTACCAACAAATACAGGTACTAGATTAATGGCACATTATTTACTGCACAGTAGCGCATGTGTAGATGCTGACCACTAGGAATTTGCTTTGAATCTTTGATGCCATAGACCAACTGGCAACAGCCTTGTGAAGTAGTGAACTGCCCCCTTCACTTTTTTTTTCCTGGTCGCTTGTCAAGCTTACTGTGACTCTTTGTCTATCTAATAATTTAATTTCTCCTTCTTTAACCTGGCTTCACAATACTGCAAAATGCTGGTATTGCTGGGCACATCTACACAAGATGCTTTACTATGCATTAGACTGATCCAAGGCATGGTAAAGTTTACCATTTAATTGTGTGCTAGATTTACTGCACATTAAATTAATCCAATGCACTGTTTGCTAGTAACAACACATACAGGTCCTAGATAAACGGTGCATTAGGTAATGCACAGTAGCGCATATGTAGATGCTGATCAGGAGCAGTTTTGCTCCTAGTCAGCCCAGGCATCAGGGGGCCACTGCTGTCTGGCTAAGCCCTGATACGGGGGGGCTGTGCCAGCTATGGTGGGGAGGGGGGGAGCTGTGCCAGTTGCAGGTGCAGCTGTCTCCCAGCCCATTCACACTGGGAGGATCCCAATTTGCACAGGGCTGAGAGAGATGTCCTGGCTGCAGGTGCAGCTGTCTCCTGTCCTGTGCCAGAAGAGTTGTGCTGGCTGCAGGGGCAGATGTCTTCTGGCCCCATGTACATTAGGACTGGCCTCCATGCCCTCTGCCAGCCCTCAGGCTGGCACCTAGAGGAGCCAGGAGCTGCCACTGACTGGTGCAAGGGGGCAAAGCAAGGGTGGAAATCTGCACCTGATAGAGCACACATGTAGATGTGCTCTCTGCCACATTTTATGGCATCTTATTTTACTGCGCAGTAATCCTACTGTGAATGATTTGCACATGTAGATGCACCCACTGAAACATAATCCTTTGGATTTTCCTGTTAGAAGTCAGTGGGTGTGTCTCCATGACATGCTTTACTGTGTATTAGACTAATCTAATGTGAAGCATCACCATCTACACATGTGCAACAATTACAGTGTAGTAGATTAGTCTAATGCACCATTTTCTAGTACCTATAGATACAGATACTAGAAATCAGTGCATTAAACTAATGCTAATGCAGATTGCTCCCAGTCAGCCTAGGCAGCAGGGGGCCACAGGTGGCAAGGAGAGGTGTCCTAGCCTTGCAGAATGCTGCCTGCCAGCCACATGGAGATTGGGACACATCAGCTCTTCTCCTACCCTAGGGAGATCAGGACCAGCCCCTATGCTTCCTGCTAGACTGGGGCTGGCACCGGGCAGAGCCTGGAGATCCCCCTGGCTGCTGCAGGGGGGTACACCAGGGCAGGAGCAGCTGTAGACATAAGCACTTCGAATGGGAGCTAGTTTGCTTCTGACAGGTGCACGTTCAGATGTGTGTTTAAGTGCGGGGAAGTGGGGGGGGGGGGCATTAATTGCATGTGTAGATATGCCCAGTGTCTCCCGCTATTCTATATTGTAAAATTGGTCTCAAGAGCATTTCCCTCCTCAATTTTCAGGTGAATAGCTTTACTGGCAGGGCAAAGCACACAGTTGTCACCAAACTGAATACATATACCCATGCCAGATGGTATCAGGGTTGCCAGCTGTCCATAAATTTAAAAACCAAGGCTAAAAATACCTTTCTGTAAAGTCAGTAAAAAAAAAAGATGGAGCTGTTTGTAAAAAAACAAACAAACAAACCAAAAAACAAAAAACTAAGCAACCAGGAGTTTGATGGACAGACCGAGGTAGAGGAGAGCAGTGCTACATGGTGCCTGAATAGAAGCACAGCACTCTTCAGGGCGCACTCTCTCAGGGCTTGGTAGTCCACCGGAGTTGTTGTAGATGCCCTACCCTGGCTACGCACTTCTGCCCCTGCATCCTGTCACCTGCCTGTAACACTACTGTTGCAGGGAGGCATACAGTAGTCCTTCTTTGGGAGGTCTGGGCCAAAGCAGGGAGGGTGAGGATGGAAGGGGTAAGGCTGGGAGATGGAAGAGGTAGTACTGCAGTATGAGGTGCATTTGGGGGTGTGAGAGTATAAGGTGAATAGGGGACTCCTGGGTTTTGGATAGCATGGTGTAACATCATTTGTGCAGTCAAACAAGGTTGCCCACCCAAGATTTTTTTTTTTTTTATTAATATAAATCTACATACTTTTTACTGTCGCCCAAACTTTTTTACTATGGTTGGTGTTAATCCCTGAATTTGAAACTGGTCATTGTTCAGAGCCTGGCAAAAACATTTCAATTATGTAAAATACGTATCAGTAAAAACACGTCAATTTGGTTGTCAGTCTAAAGTTTTCATATTATCAGTAAAAAAAATAACTGTCTTGGTTTGTCTTCATTTGGTAACTGTGAAGGAGAGATTTCATGAGGCCCTTAGTCTTGACTAGTTTTCAGTAGATATCTAAAAAAAATTATATGTGAGCTATCGTGCACTTGTAACCTGAACTGATTAGAAATCAGTTTGAAATTCAGAACGCAGAACACTTCCATCATGTTGACGGTGTGTGTGCATGTGTTTGTAAGTGAATGTACTAGCATCTATATCTGCTTTTTTATTTTCTTTTTACTTTTAGTAACCTTATGGGTATGGCAAAGTACACCACTGCTACACGAATCAAAATCCTGTGCATAAAGGACTAGTTTTCCAGCATCAAGTGGGATTTTAAATCACACGTCTATTCTTCATGTACTTACATCTCCCATTCAGTGATGACTGTCATGTACCTTGAAGTTCTTTTCCCAAAGTTTTACACAGGTTTTCCCTTGCACATTTTAGTGGGAAGAGCTTTATTATTTCCAAAAACATCTCTGTCTCTCTCACCCTTTCTCCTTCCTCTTCCTCTCTATGAAGCTTGATCTCTCATTACATTGGGAATGAAGTGTTAACACCAATTGCAGGTTTCCTGCCTTTGCTTTTCCAGCCAGATTTTGTCCTCCTTGCTCACCTGTGTGTTGGAGTCCCAGTACAGAATACCAAGTACTTCTCCTCATGAGTGTCATTGCTCTGATGTCATCCTTTTACCAAAATAGAGAAGCAATGTTTTTAGCAAGGGAACAAATGCACTATTTAAAGCTGCTTCTTAAAATAAGTTCCCACACACATTTGTATCGTGACATCATTTTTTTTAAATTAGAACTTTTTTCTTAATATGATTCATAAAAAGAAATTGAACTTTCCTTGTAGAGCCTGGCAAAAAAAACCCAAAACCAAACACTTAGGTGAATGGCTAAGCATATACCAGGTAGGTTAATTGTTAGTACCATCAGCCTTTTTCCACAGACATTAGGGGAAGAGAGCACAACAGCAGACTTTCTGGGCACAATTCTTTTTTACTGCTAAGATATGTAAGTCACACTTATGCAGTCTTAAGGTGTAAAAGTCACCCAGTGACATTCTGTGGCACCTCACGTAACAGCATCAATCTCATGTACATGGCTAAATATTTGCCTTTGGGGCTACAGTTCAGTTCTATACAACTAAGTTGTCCCTACTTGGTATGCTTGGAAGTGATAGTATTGTGCCAGGGCTGTCCAAGTCTGTTTTACACTTTGTTGCAAATAGCACAGCCTGGACATCTATTCCAGCCCCACAGGGAGGGAGTTTCAAGCAGGTGGAGCACCCTGCAGAGAAGCCTGCCCTCTGCCCTCAGTCCAGGTTATGCAGTTTTCCATCAGCCCCACATAAACGACTAACAGTGGAGCTCAGATGCAGAATTTGGTCACTGTGAAAAAATACAGGCAATAGGGTGCAAAGACCATGTAATCAGATAGGACATACTGGGCAGTTGCAGATAAGGGGGTTGAGAGTGAGATAAAACAGGGAAACTGGGGAGGAATGGAATTAAAGAAGCTATGGTATCTCCAGTGTCCTTACTGGACTAGTATAATAGCGATCAGTTGCTGTTGGTCTTTTATGTCTATTGTAGAGTGTTGTTATCTCAGTGACAGCGACTGCAAGTCCCACAATTTTGTAAGACATACTGCTACTAATATATCTTTTTTTGCAGCGACCCCACTTCTGGGTCTGAATTCACCCATTATCACTGCATTTTTGTGGGGCTGATGACCTAGGACTTTCACGTACTCTGACCCCCTGTTTCAGGAACTGCTTACTTTGTCTGCAAACCCCAGGTCCTTTTCTACAGAGCTGCTGCCCAGCCAGTCAGCCCCCAGCCTGTACTGGTGCATGGGATTGTTCTGTCCTAAGTGTAGGACTTTGCATTTGTCCTTGTTGAACCTCATGAGATTCTTTTGGCCCAATCCTCCAATTTGTCTAAGTCATTCTGAATCCTAGTCCTACCTTCCAGTGTATCTACAACTCCCCACAGCTTGGTGCCATCTGCAAACTTGCTGAATTTTTACTCCATCCCATCTTCCAGGTTGTTGATGAAGAAATTGAACAAAACAAATTCCAGGACTGATGCCTGGGGCTCTCCATTTGATACTGGCTGCCCACTAGAAATTAAACCATTGACCGCTCACCTCTGAGCTGGATGATCCAGCCAGTTTTCTATCCACCTTACAGTCTGCCCATCCAATCCATACTTCCTTAGGTTGCTTTTGAGATTGTTGTGGGTTTCGAGAACCCCAAGTCATATACCTAGGGCTTAGCAAGGCTTTCATATTACATCCACTGCTCTTCCTGCATTCACACAACCAGTCACTCAAAATAGAAGGTCCTTGGTGAATCCATGCTGACTGTTTCTAATCAGTCACCTTCTTCTGCTTTAGGTGCTTAGCTATAGATGCCTTGAGGACCTGCTCCATGATTTTTCATTAGCCGTTTGAAGGAAGTCTCATCTACCTCATCCTCTTGGATTGAAGAAAGTCTCATCTACCTCATCCTCTTGGACTGGGGGTCTATAGCAGACCTGCACCATGTCATCACCCTTGTTGCTGTCCCCTCTGACCCTAACCTAGAGACTTTCAACAGGCCTATCTCCAGTTTCATACTAGAGCTCTGAGCAATCATACAGCTCTTTTGCATGAAGCGAAACTCCTCCTCTTCTTCTCCCCTGCCTGTTCTTCCTGAACATTTTATACTCATCCATGTCAGTGCCCCTGTCATGTGAGCTGCTATCCCAAGTCTCTGTTACTCCAATCACATCGTAGTGCCATGACTGTGCAAGGACTTCCAGTTCTTCCTGTTTGTTTCCCAGGCTCTGCGCCTTTGAGTACATACACCTGAGGTAGTTAGCCAATTGCCCTACTTTCTCAGGAAGAATGAAAAGGCTTCCTCTGTTGCTCCCTCCTGTTTGTGCTTCCTCCAGGTCTCCCACTTCCCCACTTACCTCAGGGCTTTGGTCTCCATCCTACGGTGAACCTAGTTTAAAGCCCTCTTTATTAGGTTAGTGAGCCTGTCTGTGAAGATGCTGTTCCCTGTCTTTGTCAGTTGGATCCCATTTCTTCCTAATAATCCTTCTTCTTGGAACAGCATCCCATGGTTGAAGAAGCCAAAGCCCTGCTGGTGACACCATCTGTGCAGCCATACATTGATCTGCTCACACCCTTCCCCTTGACTGGAAGGATCAAGGACAACACCACCTGAGCTCCTGCTCCATTCAGCTTTGCACCCAGAGCCCTGTAGTCACTTTTGATCTTGCTCAGGGTCATCCCTGGCAGTATCATTAGTGCCCACATGGATGAGCAGCATGGGGTAATAGTCAGAGGGCCAGATGAGCGTCAGTAATTCTTCTGTGACATCTCAGATCTGGGCTTCAGGCAAGCAGCAGACCTCCCTAGACAAAAGGTCGGGCTGGGAGATGGATATACATCTGTTCCCCCAGACGGGAGTCTCCAACAACCATCACCCATCTCTTTCTCTTGATAGCAGTGGTTTCAATCCTCCCAACCTTGGGGAGGCTTGGCATGGTGTCTTCCACCAATGGAATGTGCTCCTCCTCTGTTGCTAGGACTCTGTATTCGGTATTGCTGTTCTGTATTTTCTATTGAACTTTTCACCGTTTTTTGTAGAAGCTAACAATTGCTAGGTTCTAAACTTTTCTTCCCATGGGACACATTGCTTAATCATGTATCCACAGGAAAAGACACTGTATGAGAGATGGGGCATAAGCAGGTTGGGTGAGGAGGTGTATTGCTCATTTGCAGTGTGATTCTTACAATGAAAAGACTGCAATAAAGGCAGGCAGAATAAGATCCTGGGAGCTTTGCTTTGTGCTCTCATACCAGCTCACTATGGTGCTAGGCCAGTTACTTCACCTTTCTCTGCTTTAGGTTTTCCATCTGTAATGTGGGGGCGGGGGGGAATATACCTACTTCACTGGGTTGTTGAGGATCAGTTCATATCTGAAGAGTGCTTTCAAATTCTGGCATTAAAACTGCTGTATAAATGAACAAGTAAAGTCCAGAATCAAGGTTATTCTTGGGCCTGATTCTGACTTTACTTACAGCTATATAAAGCTGAAAAATTGCATTAAAGATAGTAGCTACACTGGTGTAAATCCAGCTAAGTAGACTCATAATAGTTCTCATAATCTACATAGCTCTTGTTTTCTTGACGCTTCATTTGGCCCTTTCTTTGTATTGTTTAAAACTGTATTAAATACAGAGTTCTCTAAATTAACGATTTTTCCCCCCTAATTTATCCTGATACAGCCTTCATTTCCCTTCATGAAGAAAATGACAACTGGAGTGAAAGCTAACTCTCCCTCCGCCCCCGCCCCCGCCCCACAAGATGCTGAGTTTTGCTAAATCAGTTCCATGTTATTATGTTGACATTTCCAACATCTTTATGTAGTACATCATTCGGCAATATATGGAATGAGAATGTCAGCAGAGCATCTTTTTTCAAAAAAGAAATTAAAATAAAATATATACATATATATCTAAATCCACCTCCAACACTCTACCATGTGACCCTTATGGTTCACTTGGCAGCTCAAAGCGCACTAAAAACCCATTACACAGTTTGCACTGTGCAACTGCGTGCCCACGCACATATCTCTATACCTGTACCCTTTGCCACTGCCTTTCTCAGAGGGTCTGCTATTGAAAAAGTCTATGCCAGACCCCTCTCCACCAGATGATCTCTGCCATTTCTTTCCCGTCGTCCTCTTCTGTCTTCCTGTAGTACCATTACATTTCGCTCAGCCGCATTTTAATATAGTCCTTGACTGTGGGGTCTGAGTGTCTGTTTATGGGCATGTTCCTGGCTTTCTGCAGCAGCAGAGTACAAGGAGCACCTCTAGCCAAGCTGTGTGAATGTTAGACCAGGTAGCGCTAGGGCTTTGTCTGCCCTCTTCCTCAGAGTCGGTAGAATTAAACTACTTTGCATTGGCTCCATTGAGATACCCAAGATATCATTTTGCAAATCTCCTTAACTTTAGATGGATATAGTTCTGCTCCACAGGCTTCTTGTGTTGGATGCTGAGGGTCATGGGGAAGATCCCCACTCTTCCCATCAAAGAGTTAATTTTCACATAATCGTCTCATTCTCTTTCTAAGAGGAGTTTCTCTGTGGCAGCCTTCAGGGCCATTGGGTAAGATGGGTGGTTGTGTGTTCTGGCAACTGCTTTGCAATGTGAAATAAACACCCTTTCACATAATAGCACTCATTGAGCATTGTGCCTGGGAACCGATCACGACATATGTCAGCCCAAGGCCGGGTTAGTTTCCTCCTTTTTCAGTTTAGCAAAATATTTATACAGTGTCTTCTAGTAAAACAGTTCCTAGTAACTGTTGAGTAAAACAGCTCTGGAACTGCTTCTGCTACTCCATCTACATTCAGCTTTTCATAAGTACCTTTTAAAATAGTGAGTACAGACCAGCTGCATTGAATGTTAAACTACCAGATTTGTTTTCTTTGACTTAGATTCATTCTATTACTACAATAATATTCTTGCAAATTTATTGTTTCTTTAAGTAACTGGAACATAGATTTGAAAACAGAACGCCCTGCACACCATTCCAAGGTTTGGACTCATAGGCATACAGGAGCTAATAAGGAGGCTAGAGAAGCCGCTGAGGTTTGCATTGCTGCAGTCTTTGGCCTCAAGTGTTTCACAATCTGTGATTGTCATGCCTGATAAGAAGAGCTTCTCTACTGAGAGGAATTTTAAAGATAATCATTTAAAAAGTTACGGTCCTCAGGAAAAAAATAATAAAAAAAGAACCTCGATAGGCCATTTGGAAATGCAATACTCTAATGTCACCCAGAAACAGGGGCTGAGTTTTAAATATATGCCTTTCTGGTGCAGTCCTCAGTATAAGAGGACTAAAAGACTGGAAAGAATCAGTATGGTTTCTGGCCTCTGATGAGACTTGCTCAGGGGTAGCTACTCCCCAATGTCATAGTTGTTGCTTGTCCCCAAAACAATTGCAGATGGGAAGTCTGTGTTAGATGTTCTGAAGGATGACTGAATAGAAATTACTTTTCACAGAACGCCTTGTCCTTTGGTCACTTTAAGTCACTTGAGTTAAAATGTATTTCTGTGATCGCAAATAAATTTCAAGTGGTAATCATCAGATAGGAGTGTTTGTAGGGATCTCTTCTCAACCCAGTACTATTCAATAATCGATAATCTGCAAAAAAGAGTGTTTTATTTCTGATAAAGTTTGCAGGTGACAAACACATTATAATAAGGAAAGGTCAGTTATACAGACCAATCTATAACATTTGGTAAATTGCATTTTTCTCTGCAACATGTTTTAATACTGCCAAACACGAGGTCATGGATCTAGGAAATAAGAATGTAGGTCACATTTTATATGGTGGATAAATGTATCTAAGTGCATTGTTATTGTACATGATGTGGGTGAATGGTAAATAATACATTGAACAGGAGCTCATACTGTGGTCCTGTCACTAAGGGATTTTGATACTTAGATGTAGAAACTAGTAGGAGGGATTCTGTGGTCTGTGTTATGCAAGAGGTCAGACTGCACGATTATGATATCTGCTATTAATCTATGAATTCCCCATGATATAATGCAATCACATTTTGAAAACTTTCCTTTTAATCTCTGTGTAAATGGCTATTCCCGAGAAGTTCAGGATACTAATTGTCTTATGTGATCACTAATTTTGATTCAGCATCAACCTGGTATATGTGAGCCGAGCTACCCCAGATGCATGTTACTGTCAGGAGCTAGAGGAATCGGAATTCATGGCAGAGGTGATATCTTTTCTTAGACCAACAAAATATTTGATATATTTGCAAGCTTTTGGGTACCCTCACCCTTCCTCAGGCATAGGAAAATGCAAAGATTGTCAAATTCTCCCACTATCAATAGCTTATTTTTCTCTAGTATGTACCTGAAGCCCAGATGGCATATAGGAAGATTCAGCAGACCTTGGCACTTGGCTAGAGAGGGCCTGAGAGCTTTTTCAGAAGGATATGCATTTGCATTTATCTAAGCATTCAGGGCCCCTGCTTTGCTTTTGTTTTTAATATGAACGTTGTAACACATTTGTGCCATGTACTGGGGTCTTCATCCTTCTTGGTTCAAATTTCATTATGGGAAGTCTTGTAATCTTTGGTTGTGCTGGGTTGCGTGACTTCTCTTTGCTGCACTACATTTCAGTCTTTGCCAAGTTAATTGTAGAAAGTACTTGCCCATTTCTCGCTTCCACCTGTGTTATCAAATCATTGCTCATCTCTGGGAATGCCTTCTCTCTAATCAAAGGTCACATATATTTGGCACTTTCTTCTTTCTTAGCCCTGCACGGTTGTGAGTGAATGTGGAAAAACTCTGTAAAATAGGGAGATGTAGTCATCTTTTTGTAAATAATGGAGGTCACAATTGCAACCATTTCTTCACAAGTGGTTTATTTTTTACTCAGGTGATTAATGGATTGATTAAATATTCTCCTTTTATTTTATTTTTATTTTATTTTATTTTTTACCATATTGGGTGGGTAAACGATGACAGCACTGGATCACATAACTGTAGGTTTCTGAGATAATGGTGCTCTGGCTAAAGGCGCAATATTGTCAAGTGTGGTCTTTAGGACCAGACTAGGGGCATTGACTATGCTGGTATCTACATCGCTCCTACAGCACCACATACTGGCAAGCTGGTGCCTTAGCTTTGAGTTGGGTTATAGGTAGGGACCTATCTAATTTGCAGGGGCTGCCCCTTGTTTCTCAGTTCAAGCATGGCACCAGTTACCATTTTTGCAATGGAGTGCAGTGGGCCCCCCCATGCCTCTGGCTGAGGGGGCCTGGAAGTCCCTCTCCTCCCAGGAGATTGATAGATGGCCATCTGTCAATCTCCAAGGAGGGACAAGGCGGCCTCCAATGCCTCTGATTGGTTAAGGGGCCCCAGGCATCCCGCCCGTCCCTTAAGGAGGAAAAGGGGGAGGTGGGGGGGCTTCTCTCCTTGCTTCTCATCCAGATTATGCATATTTGTAAAAGGAAATTATTGCTCACGAAATATATCCTCTTTTTACACATAGGTATAGCTTGTTTTGTTTTGTTTTTTCTATTTTTTAGTTTAGTTTTTTTTTTTCCCCCCAGGAAAGTTAAGTGTGAGGCTCTTGGTGAGCTTTATAGTCCCTGAGCAAAATGTTTGTTGTTTCCATTAAGATAATGGCTCTGGTAATCTGTTGGCAATTTAAGCCATAGGAGATATCACCTTAAGTGGGTTTTCAAGACATTCCAGTCTTTGAAATTGTTGCAAAGCAGGAGGTGCCATTACAGGCAGTAATCCTAAAGCTCTAGACCCCCTGCAGCTTCTAGAACTACATTCTGAATTCATTTGGAAAAGGGAAATTTGTTTCCATTTAAATGTAAAAAAAAAAAAAAGGGGGGGGGGGGGAACCCTACTGGCCAACCAACTCCTAGCAACTGCAGCCAACTCTAAAGTGTTCTTAAGAATCCCTTCAATTATTTCTGTTGGATACATTTTAATTCTACTTAAAAAAAACCAAAACCAACACCGGGTAAACTTCACAGAGAGTCAGCAGCCTAACACAGAGTCAAGGCCATCAGATTTCTTTGATGACTATACCCTCAGTGATATCTGCCACCTCCTTAGGATTTAGGGGCCAGATTTTTATAGAGGTTCAAGTGTCTCAGTATTTTTAAAATGTGTAACCTATATTGCCTCAGAGTTATTCTTACCCAGCATACTGATTGGATCAGTTGTGAAGTGCTATGACACTTTGGAGATGTGAATCACTATGATCTCTAGTAAAAGCTCTTTTCTTAATAAGAGTATGTACTAGATCTTGATCCATCAGCAGTTATAAGTAAATTCTATCTAGTTTATTAGGAATGAAAGCAGGGCTGCACATCAGTGGAAAGGTGAGATTCTCCAAATGTGTGTTATGGTCTGATTTTCCTGATAGCTTAGCTAAAATCATCATGATACAGCAGTTCTTGGTATACGAAAGTAACTCTGCTTTTTTTCATCTTGTTGCTAGTTGATGTTGAGATCATGGGAAGACCATTTTCCCTTTTGATTTGCAGAGCTAGGACTCCCCATCTGTAATTTGATGGCACATTAATTTAGATACTGCCCAGCTTCCCTTTCCTTCCACACATTCCTTCACTGTGCACATTTAATTGTTCATTGAAATGCCAGCGCAAGTCAAGAAAATGATTTTCACAAATAGTTGGGCAATAGGGGTGTGTGAAGTGGGCCCTATTCCACTTCTGGGTCTGCTGCTGAGCACGCTGGGGAGCCCCCCACACTCCTGTGGGATGCTCCATGTGCCACAGTATCGCAGTGTTCACGAGCTGCCTGCTACCTGGAGTTATGTAGAAAAATCAATTAAAGCTGTCTCTCTGTCCGAATCCCCGGATCTTTCCGAATCTCTCTGAATCGATTTGGAGGATTCCGATTCTATTTGGAGAGATTAAAGGGTCTTCTGATTCAATTGGGATTCAGAGATTTGGCCACTGAATCGGGCCAGATCTCTACCGAATTGAATCGGGGACCAAAGCTTCGCATAGCCCTATTGGGCAGCTCATCAGGAAAAGGAATGTGTGATGTCAGTGTGCGTGTGGCTTAGCTCTGCTTGATATTGTATGATGGAGAGTTAACTGTCTTATGAAAAAAACAAAAACAAGCAGTAAATGCTTATTGGCAAAATATTGCAGATCCCAGGCATTACTTTGAAAAGAGAGTTTGATACAAATGAGAAATACAAATAGATGTGTGCCAACCTGTTGAAACCTGCAGGTGTATAGTACGGTACTTTATGTAACTGCATTTCTGAATTGAGCATTGTCTAGGAGTTAGGGTGTGGGGACAGGAGAGTTCTGATCAATATTTCATCTAATGAATGAAAACTCTGTGATTCAGATACAATTCTGACTAGGGTGGTGAAAATATAGCAAAAACTGCCATGTATTTTCCTTCATTTCCGCAACGAGTGGTGGTACTGCAGGTTCCTCTGGGGACTGGTTTATGAGGAACAAAAACAGGAAGAGGTGGACACACTGCTGATGGGGTCTCTACATAAATATTTTCATTCGTCTACAAGAAGTATCTGTTAATAGGAGACCAATCACCTGGAAATTAACCAAAATACATTCTGTTTTTCATTAAATGCTGCTCCATTTCACTCGCACAAGGTGCATTTTTGTGTCCATGTACAAGAGAGTTTTGTAGAATTTGTGATGACAAGGGGGGGAAAAACACAGTTCAGACTTGATTCTTTTCTTCCTACAAAGTTAACAACATTACCTTGAAACTCAGTCGTGTTTTTTCTTCTTTTAAAGAAACATATTTTGCTTACTTTAAAATTATTCCTACCTTTTTGTGACTTGGCTCAGCCTTTTTTATTCTGATTTTGAATCTTAAGTGTGTTAATTGCCTTCTTAACTAAGTGCCGTTGCTTTGAACTATAGCAGGACCAGCACTTGACTATAATAAGAGGTATATTCTCTACACATTGTGTCTTATCTGTGAATTGCAATACACTCTTTATCAACAGCAATGTTGTTAGGGTTCAAAATGTGTATATGTAGAATACATTTAGTCCCTCCAAAAGAAGATTTGAGGAACACAGTAGGTGGAGGATTGCTGTCCCTGGGGGCAGACAGGAGAGCAGCTCCCTGCTGTAACTCGCAATGCGTTGCAGAAAGCATTCTGAGTTAAAGTGGTTCCCTGGGCCAGACAGAAGTTCACTGTTGGGTTGGGGGGGGGCAGGGTGCTGCTGGGGAATCCAGCTGCTGACTGCCACCCTGCAGCTGGCTTCCCCTAGCAATGACCCCTCCTCCCTCCCAGCTGGGTTGCTGTTTTCAGAATGGGAGGGGGGAAGGAAGCAGAGGGAGATGGTTGTAGGGGTTCCTCAGTTAGCGCTGGAGAGTGGGGTGGGTGGATTGGAGTGTGTGTGTGTGTGTGTGTCCCGAAGTGAAGACCACCTCCCTCCAGCTCTGGCTGAAAAAAAAAAAGCACAGACCAAACTTCCTTTCTTCTCTCCCATTCTGAAAACAACTCTGAGGCTGGCGGGCTGGCAGGCAGACACAAGTTACTGAAGATGCTATGTAATGAGAGTTACATAATGCCTCATGTAATGAGGGTTCAGATTTCCGCGGGATCAGATGCTTTTAAAATGCTTTGCAGCTGTGCACTTCTGTTTGGTCACAGCTGTAGAGCACTTTCAGGGGCCAGATCAGGCAAAAATGTCATTTCTGTCTGTGCTGTATGATGTATGTACCTGATCTGTAGCGGCACTTCAGTCTTCAGAGCTGTCAATCCAGCACTTTTCAACAACCCCAGATTGACTTAAAAAATATTTATCTTGAGAAAAGTTTGCTTAATTAAACTGATTCCTGTACTAATTCCCCCACTAGGAAGTGAAAACATGGTGAAGATTTTATCAAGGAAGCTTTTCAAGACATGGACTGGCACTGGGGACAAGCAAGCACTTGCTCCCAAGTACAGCATGGTTTTTGTGTTTTTTTTTTCCAGTTCTGTTATGTGACCAAATAAAGATAAATGTAAAAGGTGTGCTTTTAACAAGCCAAGACTTTAACAAGCCAAGACTGTTTCTGTAAATAGAAGTTTGCCAGCCTGGTGTTGGAATTAGAGTCTCTCTATTGCCTTTGGGGAATAATAGGACCATTTTCCTCCCTATTTTGCTTTTTCTGTCTTTTTTTCCCCCCTTTTTTTCCCCAGCCAGGCCAGGAAGAACTGTATTGTCTGCAGCATGATTCAGTGGAAAAGCTTTCTTTGTTGGATAATTCTGAGTGAGATTGCAGGGTTTTACACTGTCCTGGTGCTTACACAAGATCCAAAATCTCCTTGTACTTGCACAACACCATATTTTGTTATCATTGCTGCCATTAAAAAGTAATATTTTACCTTGCAAGTATGAATTACTATAGCACTAGACCAGGGGTCAGCAACATTTTGCAGCAGTGCTGTGCTAATGGAGCTTAGCTCTGAGTGAGGCTTCTTCCACCTCAGACACCACTGCTGCCGCTGCCGCTGCCCGCTCTGGCACTGGAGCTGGAGCCATGCAGCCACCACCAGTACTCCCCATCCTCATAGTGCTGCTGCCACTGACCAGTGGCATACCTCAGGGTTCAGTACTCAGACCGGTGCTTTTCAATATGTTGATCAATGATTTGGATTCAGGGATTTAAAGCAAACTGGCAAAGTTCATGGAGGACACCAGATTATGGGGGAGTGTGGTCATGCTCGAGGACAGGCTAGCAATACAGGCTGATCTGGACAGGCTCACAAGGTGGGAGGATCTTAACCTGATGATGTGTAACATGGAGAAATATAAAGTGCTCCGTCTGGAAAGAAATAATCCGCAACACACTTACAGGCTTGGCAGTGCTCCGCTTGCCAGCACCACAATTGAACAAGACTTGGGTGTCATGATAGACCACAGAATGAACATGTACCACAAATGCAATGCCGTAGCTGGCAGAGTTAATCAACCACTGACATGCATCTACTGATGCATCTTGAGCAAGACTAAGGATGTCATCCTCCTGGTCTGCTCGGCCTTGGTGAGACCGCAGCTGGAGTACTGCATCCAGTTTTGGGTGCCGCACTTTAGGAAGGATGTAGAGAAGCTTGAGAGAGTCCAAAGGAGGGCTACACACATTATCAGAGGTCTGGAGAGCAAATCATACAAGGAGAAGCTGAAAGACTTGGGACTGTTCAGCCTGGAGAAGAGAAGACTCAGAGGAGACTTAGTGGCAGACTATAAGTATATTAGGGGAACACATCATGGCCTGGGGGAGCATCTGTACATCAAGGCATCCCAGGGGAGGACAAGACACAATGGGCACAAACTGATTGAAGATCGCTTCAGATTGGACATGAGGAAAAACTTCTTTACAAGTCAAGTGCCAAGTGTCGGGAACAGACTCTCCTGAGAGGTAGTACAGTCACCCACCCTGGTGATCTTCAAAAAGTGTCTTGACGTTCACTTTGCTGGGGTCATCAAACCCCAGCAGTTTTTCCTGCCCAGGTGCAGGGGGGCTGGCCCCGATGATCTTGGAAGGTCCCTTCCAGCCCCTAACATTTATAAATCTATGAAAGATGGCCACTGTATTGAGCATGTAACTATATTAAACATTGTTTTAAGATATGAAGTAAGGAAAAATCACCCATCCAACAGAAAGTGTGATGGAAATTTCAGGCTGTGGTTGACTGAAGTAGAATTGAAACATTACACTAAGGTTAATATCCACAGTTTATGAAAAGGGAAATGGAAACCTTAACGGTCAAAAGACAGCACTTCCAGCAACCTAACCATCCTGTTGGTATGAGTATAGCTTTCCCTCAGCTTAAGAAAACTGTTTCCTAATTCTGCATCACCCAGATTTCCTTAAGGGCCACCAGCAAAATACTGACCTCCCATCTAACCCTGCTTAGCTCCTGAGGCCTGGTTGGAGTGGTATGAATGATTGTAGACAATCCACAGCAGCAGGAGATTATCCACTTTGAGGGCTCTGTGCTCTGCTGAGTGGTCTGTAAAAGTGAGGGGAAAATATGAGAGTCATTTTTTTCTGTGGAGAAAAGAAGCCAACTGCTTTGCTCTGGGTCAAACTTTCTAGCCTAGGTGTACTTATGTAGACCAAATAGATCACACCAGTAATTTTGGAAATAATAATTATAAAAAAAAGTTGGAAAGAGAGATAGCAACACTACCTCATGGAAGAAAATGACTATTTCACCGCTCCTGCATATAGACATGCATAATTAGGGATGGTTGTAATGGCGCCATCATAAAGAGGAAAAAGAGATTGCTTGTATTGCTGGCGTCGTAGATCTCTTAGTTCAAGTGTTAGGGGTCAGGTTCTGGAAATAAGGGAACCAGAATTGTAGTCCCAGGTTTGCTGGCTAATCGTTCTATTCCTGGCCTCCTTTCTTGAGGCTTTGTGGTTTTATACTCTCACTTTTCTCCTCTCAGTTATTCAGTCCTCACTCTGGCAAGACCCCATTGGCTGTAGTGGTAGTTTTCCCTGAGGAGAGCTGGTATGATAGATGGTTCTGCCTCTAGCTGATCTAAGTGTTAGCTCTATGGCAAGGGAATGAATTTTGTAGAAGCCAGGCAGTAAAAAAGATAATCTCTCATTTCCAGCGGGAGGTATGTGGAAGTTTGCAGCACCTGCCTTCTCTATTTCCCTTTCCCTGTTCCCCCCAAGAAGAAAGCATCAAGCCCAAAGAAGGAATGCTTTTAATATTATTTTCTATGGAAACTTTCAGCAGGGCTCATGTTGGTTTTGCCTAAGCTGCTAAGGAATGCTGTGGTGAGCAGGCCAGTCAGTCATCTCTGCAAGGAGCCAAGTCGACTGTGGCTTGCATGAGCAGAGCAGCAAATGCACAATTTTCATTTTTTTTCATTTCAGTAACCTACATTTCTAACAGAATGCTTTACATTTTCCAATCTGGTTTTCAGGTGACTCTCACCTTTGCCAGTCGCTGGCATTTCAGATCTGGCCAAACAAATGCCTTCATGATCTTAAAGAGTTTGCAAAAAATGTTTTACTTTTTTCATCAAAGGGATAAAATGACAAGGACCTATGGGTATTTGGGTTTTATCAGATATATTTTCTTTAATAATATATGTAAAGCAAAAAATTCTAAAGGGAAAAATAAATGTGTGTGGGCTAATTGAAATAAAGTTAGGCCACTAATATAATATTATGAAAACATACCCTTCTATTATGAATTACCGGTCCTCCTTTTTGCCCATTCATACAGATTGTAGGCTTTTATAGTCGGAAACTGCAGAGCTTTCTATTAGCTCCAGCTGTAAGATCTTATGCTCTGAGTTCTGGACTCCCCTGGTTTAATTACCCATGTGTTGGCCAAAATTGGACATTACAAGTTCTGAAAGCAGTGAATTGTAGGTAGTGATGCAAGGATGTCCTTTTATCAGCCCTGACTTGGAAAGGGAAAGAATTTTAAAGGAAGAGTGGATAAAATAGTTTGGAGAAGCAAAAAGGTCATTGTGCCTTTACTTAATATTTGGGTCCTACTTTGAATTTTCCATTTGTTAAGTATTTTCACCCTTTCTCTTCCCCCTAGCTGGAAGCAAGGAGGTGAGATGTTTTACATGAAAATTCATGTCCCCAAATTTGCAGGCCAGTGGGGCACAATCCTACAAACCCCCTTCATTGTGGACCCAAATTTTGGGATCGGATCCCAAATTTGTAGCTGAAGGTAGTTACACACTGTTGGATACTTAGTCAACTGAAACTGAATGTTTTGAGTTTCATTCAATACTGGTGTGTGTATTATAGGGCTGTGTGAAGCTTCGGTTGCCAATTTGATCTGGAGGAGATTTGGCCTGTTTTGGTGGCTGAATCTTTGAATCTGAATTGAATCAGGAGACCAATAAAAAGGTCCAAATCTATTAGAAGCCTCCAAATTGATTTGGAAAATCTTCAGAGATTTGGCAATTTGGGCAGCCCCTACTTGCCGTCGCAGGGAGCTGGACCTGGACTCCGTGTCGGTAAGTAGGGGGCGGGGCAAGGGGACCATGGGGGGACCCCCACCAGGTCCCATCCCCCGACCCTCGCCCACTTTCCCAGCCCTGTCCATGGATGCCCTGCCTGGCCTCAGCATCCTGGTCCCGGGTTTTTAAAAAAAAAAAAAAAAAACCCCACCCCCCCGGGCTGCTGCAGCGGCCGTCAGGGCCTCTGAGGGCTTGTGGCAGGGCCTCCCACACAGTGCAGGGCAGTTGGGGTGAGCAGGAATCGCCCCCCACCCCCACCTGGCAGCAGCTGGTGAGTGACTTTTTTTTTTAAAGTGCCGGGACGCTGGGGCCAGGTGGAGCAGCCATTGATGGGGCTGGGAGAGCGGGCGGGCGATGGGGCCTGTTCGATTCAAAGATTCGGCTGATATGATGGCAGCCAAATCTCTGAATCAGATTTGGCCAGATTGATTCAGGACAGTGATTCGAATCATCAAATTGAATCCCTGTCCTCCAAATCGGTCGAATCCAAAGCAAATACTAGCCACTTCGCACAGGCCTAGTGTATAATATATGCACAAGCAGACACATTTAGGCCCTAATTTTCATAGATTTCATAGATATTAGGGCTGGAAGAGACCTTGTGAGATCATTGGTTCAAGCCCCAATGATCTGCCCCACAGGGCAGGAAGTCACCTGGGGTCAGATGACCCCAGAAAGATAAGCATCCAAACATTTCTTGAAGGTATCCAAGATAAGTGCTTGAACCACTTCTGCAGGGAGTCTATTCCAGACTTTGGAGACTCAGATGGTAAAGAAGTTTTTCCTAATGTCCAGTCTAAAACAGTCTTCCAGCAGTTTGTGACTGTTAGGCCTTGTCTTCCCTTGGGGTGCTCTGGTGAACAGATGTCTCCCAGTTCCTGATGCACACCCCTTTGTACTTATAGGCTGCCACCAAGTCCCCCCGAGCCTTTTCTTCTGCAGGCTGAAGAGTCCCATGCTGCTCAGCCTCTTAACCTCTAATCATGCACATGGCTCTCCTCTGGACTCTCTCAAGCTTTTCCATGTCTTTTCTAAAGTGTGGAGCCCAGTTGACAAAGACATTGTTATTTACTTTGCAAAGTTTTTTTATAGCAAAACTAGGAGAGATTAACAAATCAGAAAAGTGGTGATTTATACTTCATTTACACTAGGCTAGATGACAAAACAAGGTTCAGGTCAATGGAGAACCACACCCCAATTATGATCCACTATTTTACATGGACACATTCTGTGCCCTTCCTCATACTACCGTAGTTACTCAAATACCAGATATATTTACTAGAATACAAGACAAGGGTTTTTCCCCTTCAGCATGGGGGAAAAAAGCCCTTTGTCTTATATTTGAACACAAGGAAACCTTATTAAATGAATTGTTTACAATAAACCTTGCGCTAAAAGCAGCATGTACTCAGTAATGGAAACCAACTATCAAGTTGATTAAATACAGTCAATACTGAGCATGACTATAAAACATATGGCCCATATTGGGCAAACATATTGATGGGAACCTTTTTTTTTAATTTACAAATTTTATTAAGAACACACATCACACTTCATTCTACACTTACTGAAATTGTCATTGGCGATCCCTCAAGGTTGAGGATGATCATTGATCACTCCCACAGGTCAGAGGGTTGTAGATGAGTCCGTATTGTAGTACATGTTGGACCAGTGGGAGAAGCCTGCGTGCAACTTGTTTTACATGAGGAGGCTGTTGCACATTGGCAACCACATGGATCTTAGTGGAGGAGAAACCTGTGTTCAGTGGCTTGGAGATCCAAGACAGCTGGGGTTACACTTTCATTACAGCCTTTATCCACCTTTGCGGGTGTTAAGAAGTATGCCTTCTCCATCCACCTGCTCCACCGTTGAGGTCTTTCTGTTGTGTTGGACTGCTCTTTATCTGATACTTCACCTTTGATTTACCACCATCGGTGACCCTACCAGGAGCATAAGGCTCCTGACGGTGTTGCTCTTAGGGTCATCAGGACATGCAAGCCTCTCCACCCCATCAAGGCAGCAGTCCATGGAGAGGATCCTTCATATAACATATAATATGATCAATGTCGTATTTCAGTTCATGCAGCCCAGTTTCAGGCACTCTCTTTCAGTGAAAGCCAATCCCTTAAAAACCAAGAGGTTTCTTACTTTCCATCAACTAGTTTTAAAACATGCTAATAAAGTCCCTATTAAGATTTCCTTCGGTTTCTTTTGTATGAGTCCATATAGTACCATCTCCCACATTAACAGGTTTATTTTGGTGACACTCATAAAGCATCAGACCGTTTCCCACACCACCTTTGCATATGTACACTCCCAAAGCACATCCCACAGTTTCTTCTTCCATATACCTCTCCTTTGGGCACCTTGATGGACTCATCAAGCCCTGTCTGTGTTGAACCTCTCTTCTTCTTCCATATACCTCTCCTTTGGGCACCCTGATGGACTCATCAAGCCCCGTCTGTGTTGAACCTCTCTCACCAGCAAGATATTTCTTACACCCATCCATGCTAGGTCAGTATGTTTTAGTTGTTTACCCACTGCCACTCCCCACACCATCTTCTCTTGTTCTTATTGCCTCCTCCTGCATTTCCACCTGGGTACCACCTTCTTCCCACACCACTTCTAATTCTCCTGTCAGCATCTTTTCCGTAGCTGAAAAGTAAGCACTCTTTGTTTTCTCCCAGCCAGGGTGCTTGCACTAAAAATATTTTTCCCTCACCTTTCTTTTAAACCAGCTTTCTATTTCTTGCCTTGTTTCTTCTAGTTTTTCTTGTACCTGTCTTCCTTCTGTGGCTTCCTTTAGCAGCTTCTGCATCTTTCTTTGCAGTTCTCTAAGATCTTTTGCTCTTTTTTCCCATGGTTCTTCGACCTTCCTTTCTGAAGAATTCTTCCTTCCTCTTCTTCACCATCGTCCTCCATTTACTGGTACTCTTAAAATAATTTGTTCAGTGTTCTCCACTGCTCTTAATGTCTTATGTATGCTTGGCACATCTCATCTTGTACTAATCACACATTTAACTTCCACATTCCTCTTCCCCTTATGGGGCTCTTACCAAGACTCATTTCTACCTTCAGCATTGAGTGATCACTAAATGCCACACTTATGGTTTCTTTCTTCCTAATCTCTGTTCCTTTTGATACAAATACAAAGCTCATTTGTGATTGTTTCTTTCCACTGGGGTCAGTTCTAGTGAAAACTTTCTTCCCTGCTTACACATCTCTTAGTGACTCTTCTTTAATTATATTTGTTAAAAATCTGTATGAACTGTCTAAAGTTCCATCTTCCACTGCTCTTGTTCTGTCACCTGCTTCTATTACACAATTGAAGTCCCCTGCTATTATCTGCGATCTCCCTCTGACCACATCAGCTGCCTGCTTTCTAGGCAGAACTTTCCCTTCCTTCCCACTCTAGGGGTTCATATACGTTGAAAACTTCTAATTCTGTTCCCCTGACTGATAATACAGTTCTCTGCAGTCTGCCACTCGTGATGTTTTTCACCTGCTTTACTTTCACCTCTGGTTTCTTGAATAGTATTGCGACTCCAGCTGCTTTTTTTTCATTTGTCCCTGACCATGAGGACAGGTCCCATCTCCACCTTTTTTTCCCCCCAAAGTGCTTATAATCCCTTTCTCCTGGTATCCCACATTCCTGTAGGCAGATTATGTCTGCCTTTACTTGTTTTCCCACCTCTCCACTACTCCCCCCTTTCCACACACCCTCACTTTGGCCTGGAGCCCAGGGGAGTTAATGGCAGGAAGCTACTCTCTACCTCTGACTCCAACTTGCCTCCCTCTTTATCACATTTCTGTCCTTGCACTTTCTTTCATTCCCTGCCTGTCCCTTTGGCTCTTTTGCTTACTCTATCTCCACTTCTGTTGTCTGCCAAGTTTCTTCCTTCTTCCCCTCCCACACTTCCATGCATTTTGATCCTTTGTTTGCTGTTCCCTCCTCCCCTTCCGTTTGTCTCTGGTTCTCTCTCGTGCAGCCTGTATTAGAGAGAATCCACTTCCCTCCATCTCTGCCTCACCCGCCGTGGAGCCTTCTCTACCATTCTTATCTTGGTCTTTCCCTTTTTCTGCTCTATGCTGTCCCTTTCCGATTCTTGTAGTTGCTCAGGGATCTGATTTTGGTTGCAAAAGCTGTTGGGCACATACAGTACAAGTGTCTGTCCCCTCTACCCCCAGAAAATGGTACATTTTATGAACTCCTGACACTCTGCTGCTCTGTGTCCCATCCCTTCAAACCTATAACACTGTGAGGGGACAGTGTGTATTCAGGTGTCCTTCCTTCCTGCATCTGCTATATAGCTTTGGTTGCCCATGGTATATTGTACAATCCCAATCTGGCTCTATCTGGGCCACTGACAGAAGGTGCTACACCCACCTGGGCTCCACTTTGTTCTTTTTTTAAACACTGCTCAAGTCCTCCAAGATCCCATCCAAATACCATATTCGTCCCTCACTTTCTTTACCCACAGAACTCTTTGCACATATTTTTCCAGACCTCTTTCTATGTCTTCTGCTTCAAATACATCTGTATGCATTCAGACAATGACCACTCTTGCCCTTGACTCTTCTGCTGCTATGAACTTTAATCCTTTTAATTCCTCCCTCCCCCCTTCCTCTCCATATTTCTCTTCATATTTGTCCTACACTTCTTTGTTCCAATAAATCAGTTGCCATGTCTTTCGGTTGGAGGAAGTGACCATGCTAGTGAGATGTTCTGCCTGCACCTTCCAGTATCTCAAAAAGTACCTTTTTCACAAAATCTTCACAAAACCATATCTGTTCATTGTCGATTCCTTCTGCACCCCATAGCTGGTTAATGTTGCCGTTATCCATAGTCTCCACTCCAGACTGGCATCTCGCAGTGTCTCTTCCATATCTTCTCACCATGCCGTTCCTAGTGAGCTGAACTTTCATCACTCTCTCGATGATCCTTCTCCAGCTGCTCCCACTCTCCCTCCCACTCTCCTCTGCTCCTCTGGCCTTGTCTCTCTCAACTCCACCTTCTTTGCTGCTGCCTCTGTTGCTGTCTCTGGTGGTGCTTCTGTCTGTATGTTTGCTGTATTCTTTTCTCTCCATTTTTCTACCTTTATCCACCGTCCCTCTGTCTCCAGACCTTTATGTTGCTCTTCAGGACCTGGGGGTTATAGTGGACAATAAGCTGAATATGAGCCAACAGTGTGCCCTTGTTGCCAAGAAGTCTAATGGCATTCTGGGCTGCATTGGTAGGTGTGTTGCCAGTAGGTCAAGGGAACTGATTCTTCCCCTCTCTTCAGCACTGGTGAGGCCAGATCAGGAGTACTGTGTTCAGTTTTGGGCCTCCCACTACAGAAGGGATATGGACAAATTGGAGAGAGTCCAGCAGAAGGTAACAAAAATGGTGAGGGGGCTGAGGGACATGACTTCTGAGGACAGGCTGAGGGAATTGGGCTTATTTAGTCTGGAGAAGAGAAGACTGAGAGGGGATTTAATAGCTGCTTTCAGCTACCTGAAGGGTGGTTCAAAAGAGGATGGAGCTGGATTGTTCTCAGTGGTGGCAGATGACAGAGCAAGGAGCTATGGGCTCAAGTTGCACCAAGGAAAGTATAGGTTAGATATTAGGAACACTTTTTTTTCACTAGGAGGATAGTAAAACACTGGAACAGGTTACCCAGAGAGGTGATGCAAGCTCCATCCTTGGAGGTTTTTAAGACCCGGCTAGAGGCTAGACAAAGCTTTTATAAACATGATCTAGTTGGGGATGGTCCTGCTTTGAGCAGGGGGTTGGACTAGATGACCTCCTGAGGTCCTTTCCAACCCTAATTTTTTGTGATTCTGTGATTTCTCTTTGCACTTTCTGCTAGTGATTGACCACTGCCATTGTTTTCAGCTTTAGGTTTCCCTCCTTCACTCCTGCTATCCTGATGTTTGTTGATCTCTTTCTCTGACGTTAAGGTAGCAGATTTCTACCATAAGGATAGGCTAATGAAACCCATCTGAAAATGCTACTGCTTATTTTGTGCAGTTCCCCTCAGTACTGAATCTTTTCCAAGTCTTGGTGAGTGACTACACTAACTACACTTCTGCTTCATTCCCACAGTTGAGCTGTACCTTTCTTTCCCATTTTCAGTGATTCCTTTTTCTTCACCAGCCTTAACTGTCTGTCAAACATCACCAAAGAGGCCTGAAACAGTTCACCCAGAATGCCCCGTCTCTCAGCCTGTTGCATAAAATTAGTGTGGCCCTTCCCCCTGTGAGGTGAAGTGGGACCGGGTTGCTCTGTACCTTATCTTCATATACATTTGTGGAGGATCCCAGGACTCGTGACAAAAACACCTGGTTGCTGTCATGAGTTGAGGCTAATGAGCACATGGATACTTTGTGGTGGGTATGTGGAATACACACACACGCTGAGCTGTAGGGTCACCATGGCTTGAAACTGTTGATTTTTTTCTGGGGCTCAGCCCAAGGAACTGTATGGTAAATTGTGAAAATTTGGCTTTGGGCTAATATCTTGCATAATTTGTACCACATATAAATAGATACAAAAGTGCTGCTTAAAAGTATATTTATGAAGTACATATGCTAAAACTTGCAGCAGTTTCAAAACAGAAAAATGCATCAATTCTGGATGAACTAAGTTGATGGATACCTGTAAAGCAAATTACTATGGGTAAGTTTATTTCATAGTTTCATAGTTGGTAGTGTCGGAAGGGACCTGAGCACGTCATCAAGTATGACCCCCTGCCATGGCAGGAAAAAGTACTGGGGTCAAACGACCCCAACAAGGTGTTCATCCAGCCTCCTCTTAAAGACCCCCAGGGTAGGAGCCAGCACCACTTCTCTTGGAAGTTCGTTCCAGATCCTAGCCACCCTGACAGTGAAGTAGCGCCTCCTGATGTCTAGTCTGAATCTACCCTCTGCCAGCTTGTGACCGTCATTTCTTGTCACTCCTGGTAGTGCTCGGGGGAACAGGGACTCCCCCAATGCCTGGTGGTCCCCTCTGACTAGTTTGTAACAGGCCACTAGATCCCCCCTCAGCCTTCTCTTGTGGAGGCTGAACAAGTTCAGGTCCTGTAGCCTCACCTCGTAGGGCCTGCCCTGCTGCCCCTCTGATCATGCAAGTGGCCCTCTTCTGGACCCACTCCAAGTTGTCCACATCCCTCCTGAAGTGCGGCATACAGAACTGGACACAGTACTCCAACTGCAGCCTGACCAGTGCCATGTAGAGGGGGAGGATCACCTCCTTAAACCTGCTCGAGATGCATCTGTGGGTGCATGACAAGGTGCGGTTGGCCTTCCTGACCACATCCCCACACTGTTGGCCCATGTTCATTTTGGCATCAATAATGACTCCCAGATCCATTTCTGCCTCTGCACTGCACCTTGCACTTGTCAGTGTTGAAACCCATCCTGTTCTCATCCGCCCACCCCTGTAAACTGTCTAGGTCTTATTGTAGCCTATTCCTCCCTTCTAGCATGCCCACATCTCCCCACATCTTAGTGTTGTCAGCAAATTTGAACAGGGTGCTTTTTACCCCCTCGTCCAAGTCACTGATGAAGATGTTGAACACTGCGGGTCCAAAGACCAACCCCTGGGGTACCCCACTGCCCATATCCCTCCAGGTCAAAAATGACCCATCCACCACCACCGTCTGGGTGCGGCCCTCCAGCCAGTTAGTGACCCATTTGACTGTGTAGGTGTCGACGCCACAGTCCCCTAGTTTTTTTAATGAGAATGGGGTGAGAGAGAGTGTTGAAGGCCTTCCTAAAGTCCAGAAAGACTACATCTACTGCTACCCCTGCATCTAAGGATTTTGTGACCTGGTCATAGAAGGCCACCAGGTTGGTCTGACAGGACCTGCCTCTGATGAACCCATGTTGGTTGCCCCTAAGCATAACCTCCTCTGCTGGCCCCTCACGGACATGCGCCAGGATAATTCTCACAAAATGTTTACCCAGGATCAAGGTGAGACTAACTGACCTATAGTTTCCTGGGTCCTCCTTCCTCCCTTTTTTTGAAAATGGGAGCCACATTGGCCCTTTTGCAGTCATCTGGCACCACACCAGAGCACCACGAGTGCTCATAAAGCCATGCCAGGGGTCCCGCAATGACCTCTGCTAATTCCCTCAGCACTCTGGGGTGGAGATCGTCAGAACCAGCTGATTTAAATATGTCCGGTCCCTCCAGAAGTTCCCTGACTAGATCCTCACTGACCCTAGGCCTGGGTGCGCCTCCCCCGGGGCCTGAGGGGGTCCCGGTGGGCGGGCTGATCCGGTCCCTGCTCAGGAAAATGGAGGCAAAAAAATTGTTAAATAGGTCAGCTTTGTCGTCTGGTGTGACGATCAGATTTCCTAGCCTGTCTTTCAGAGGCCCCACATTACCTAGTACTAAAATGGAGGCAAAAAAATTGTTAAATAGGTCAGCTTTGTCGTCTGGTGTGACGATCAGATTTCCTAGCCTGTCTTTCAGAGGCCCCACATTACCTAGTACTTTCTTTTTGTCCTCTATGTATTTAAAAAAGGACTTCTTGTTGTCCTTGATCCGGGTAGCTAGTCCCAGTTCCATCTCCGCCTTGGCCTTCCTGACCGCCCCCCCGTACAGCCCCGAGCAACCGAGGTATAGTCCTCCCTGGTGATGGCCCCTCCCTTCCATTGGGTGTACACCTCCCTTTTAGCTAGGAGACGTTCCGGTATGCTTTTGGTGAGCCACGGGGGCTTTTGCGCCCTCTTGCCCCCTTTAATCTGTGTTGGGATTACCTCCCTTTGGGCTTGGAGGATCGTCTCCTTAAGGAATGACCACTCTTCTTGGACACCCGATTCCCCTTCCCTCCCCTCCGGGAGCTCTGTACCTCCCTGACTATTCTCCTTACCTCATTGAAGTCCGTCCTCCTGAAGTCCAGGGCTGCTGCCTTGCTGCTGGCTTTTGCCACCTTGCGCTGGATGGTGAATTCCAGCAGGCGATGATCGCTGTTGCCCAGGTAGTCGAGCACCCGCAGCCCCGTCATGAGGTTGTCGCCTGTGGCTAGGACCAGGTCCAACAAGGCATCTCCCCTGGTGGGGCTGTGCATCTCCTCGGTTAGATGGAGGTCCTGTATTTCGGCTAGGAACCTACGTGAGCGGTCAGACCTGGCTGACTGCTCTTCCCAGCAGATGCCTGGAAAGTTCAGGTCACCCATGATGACCACATCTTTTGACCTAACTACCTCCGTGAGCTGACTTAAGAATTCCCAGTCTAGCTCTTACCCATGGTTGGGTGGTCTGTAGGAGACCCCCACTGTTAAGTCCCTTTCCCCTCAAATGCGTTGTATCTAACCCAGAGCACTTCAGTGTGCCCCTCCTCTGACCTTGTGCTACTTGTTGAGGATGTGTATTTCTCCTTGATGTAGAGCACCACACCCCCACCTTTCCTCCCTGTCCTGTCCCTCCTGTACAGCCTATAGCCCTTGATATTCACCGCCCAGTCATGAGTTGGGTCCTACCACGTTTCTGTGAGCCCCACTATGTCTGGCTTGGTGTCAGCTAGCAGGAGGGTAAGTTCCTCCTGCTTGTTCCCCATGCTACGAGCATTTGTGTAGAGGCATTTGAGGCCTCCTGAAGATGTGTGCACTGGCCCCCTAATCTCAGTACTGTCCGGGCCCCTGTTGCCTACCTGGGTATTTGTTCTGTTCGTTGTTGGTCTAGGCTAGGCTGTTCTTGTGGGTGTTGCTTGGTTTAGTGGTCCAAGGCTTCCTCTGCCCTCATCTTCCCCTTCCCTCGACGAGTCTAGTTTAAAGCCCGCCGGAGGAGATCCGCCAACCTAGAAGAGAACACACGCTTACCTTTGGGAGAATGGTGAAACCCATCCCACCCAAGCATGTGTCTCGTCATGATGTGTGGGTCGTTGTCTAGGAAGCTGAAGCCTGCCTCGAGACACCATTCCCGAAACCACCAGTTGGTCCCTCTGCAGTTCTCATGTCGTCTTCCACGTCCGCCCACTGGTAGGACAGAGGAGAATACCACCTGTGCCCCTATCTCTCTCAGCATATCCCTCAGAGCATGGTAGTCCATCATCAGGTGATCACGGCTTCTCCTGGCCGCATCATTAGTACCCACATGGATTAGGACCTTGGGGTAGTAACTGGTGGGCTGGATCATGGCCTGGATCATCCCCATCACATCCTGAATCTTTGCTCTGGGCAGGCAGTAGACCTCACATGTTGAGGGGTCGTGGCGACAGATGGGACCCTCCGTACCTCTCAGGATGGAGTCGCCTATGACAATCACTTGACGTTTCCTCCTCCAGGTCTTCTTAGCTCCTTCGGCCTGTTCGGAGCATGAAGAGTGTGGAGTTGCCTCCTCTCTGGAGGTTTCCTCCTCTCCTCCCTTCTCCTGCAGTGTTGCCAGGGCCTCGTACCTGTTCTCCAGCTGGACTGGAAGAACCGGTACTGCTTTGCTGCGAGCAGCCCTGGTTCTGGATGTGACCGTCTGCCACTCTGCAGTGGAGGACGCCTCCCGGGGTGCTTCTTCCTTGGGTGCGTGGCCCTGCAGGGAAAGGAAATAACCATCAATTTCATCCTCCGTCTCCCTGATTCCCCTCAGCCTGCTAACCTCCTCCTGGAGCTCCCTCACCTGCACCTCCAGGGCCCTAAGACGGGCGCCTTCAGGACAGGTATGGGGACCCCCAATCCCTGCCCCCCGGCCCTGTGGGGCATCCCCCGCAGGCCAGGGGGCAGGGGGACTCCAGCCACCCCATGGCCTCTATCTGGGTGGAGGCCACAGACAAGCCTCGGGTAGGCAAGGCCAATGTTTTCAAATTTGCCCTTCACTTCCATGTGCTCAGGGAGAACATGGTCTGACAATAAAGAGAAGTTGGGAGGGGGAGCAGAGGACAGGAGAGCTACCTGACCCCCCCGATTTATATCCCATGCTGTAGCAGTGGGAGGTGAACAAATTCAAGGAAAGCCTCCAATAAGTAGATTCTATACCTGGACAATTATAACAAATGTATACATTTTCCATATATAGAATGTAATAAATTGGACTGTCTTATATTTGAGTAAATATGGTAATATCGCTATTCATAGGAAACCTGCAGTGTTTTGTGATTTCTGCTTGAGAGAGAAATTTGTCATTTTAGTGCGGTTATAAAATAATCTTGGAGACTGTTTTAATTTTATTTTGCTTAAGTTTTATTGCGTTTTGCCTAATTGCTTATGTTTTATTGTTAATGAGACATAAAACAGTCTGTATAATAGCTTGCAGAATGAAATTATCAAGAAACAGAGTTGGAATTTGAATTTTAAACTTTTTTTTAAACCATTTTCATGGCCTCCAAATACCCCTTTCTTTTTGTTCTGTCCACTCAACTTGCTGTGCCCTGGAGGCTACAGTAATGACCCCCTAATAGATCCCAAAATTCATCATTGGTGTAAACTGAGTCATATCTTTGACTGAAGAGTGACAAACCCTGCTAAGGGGCAGAATGGCACCTGGCCTGCATTATCATCTGGTCAACCAGTACCGCATTATTTGAATGCTCTTGGCTTACATTTCAAATCAGTACTGGAACCAGCTACATGCAGACTTGTTTTTTCATTTTTATTAAGCGTGCCAAGATTCCTCGTTTTACTGACTCTACTGATTTTACTGATCTGCCTAAACCACTTCAGCAACTGAGTGTAGGAAAATTAAAGGCTGAATAAAACAATACAGCTAACAAGCACTGACAAATCCTGTAGAGAATACTGCGCACTGCTCCCAGGAAGTCCATGGAATGCAAAATAAAATGAAAAGGAAATTAGAGATACTAACTCAGCTGATGAATGGCATGCAAGAAGTTAGTTCATGTAGACGTCTGTCCAGTGCTGCCCCTGATGTGCAGAACTAGAGAAGGCTAAGCCAGTTGGTTCCATCAAAAAATTTGAAAACAGCCAATTTAAATCTACTTGCAGAGATTGCTCTATATCCATGTGCAGGAAAACCTTGGAGGCCTTATGGTAGTGTTGAATGATGTTGTGTGCAGGAAAACCTTGGAGGCCTTATGGTAGGGTTGAATGATGTTTTAGCCATGAAGGTCCAGGAAATATGTGAGGCAAGGATTTTTGTGGGTGATATGTTTTACTGGACCATCTGCATTGCATTTATAAGCTTGTCTAAGTCTGTCCCAACCATGCAATTGGTCCAAGAAAATAATTCACCCATAGAAATCCCTGCCTCTCACTATCTTAGGATCATAGGAATGTAGGGCTGGAAAGGACCTCACAATACGACCTTGTCCGGCCCCCTGCTCAAAGCAGTATTGTCCCCGACTAAACCATTCCATGCAAGTATCTGTCCAACCTGCTTTTGAAAATTTCCAGGGATGGAAAGTCCATAGATTCGCCAGGTAATATATTCCAGTGTTTGACCATCAAGTCAGAAAGTTCCACCTAATCTCCAACCTAAATTTCCCCTGCTGAAGCTCTTGCTCTTAGTTGTTTCCCCTATGGCCACAGAGATATCTCCATCCTTTTTGGAATTACCCTTCAGGTACTTGAACACTGTTATAAAATGTCCCCCACAGTCTTCTCTTTTCTAGACTAAATAACACTCCTTCTTTCAACCTTTCCTCATAAATCATGCTGCCCAGGCCTCAAATAATTTTTGCTCTTTTCCATTGAACTCTTTCCAGTTTGTCCACATCCTTCTTGAAGTGTGGGGCCCAAAAGTGGACACAGTGTTCCAGGTGAAGTCTCACCATTGCTGAATAGAGCAGTAGAATCACTTCCCTTTATTTCCAAGTGACACTCCTGTTAATACAACCCAGTATACTGTTCGTCTTTTTTGCAACAAGAGCAAACTGTTGGCTTATACTCATCTTGTGGTCAACTGTTACCTTCCAGGTCTTTGTCTGCAGACTACAGCTTAGCCAGTCATTCCCCAGTCTGTATTTATGCCTGCAGTTATTCCATCCCAAGCGCAGGATTTTGTACTTGTCCTTGTTGAATTTTATTTGGTTGATTGTGGATCATTTTTCCAGTATGGCCAATTAATTTTGGATCCTAGCCCTGCCCTCCAGAGTATCTGCAACTCCACCCAAGTTGGTCTCATCCTCAGGTTTGCTAAGCATGCACTCATTCCCATCATCCATATTAACTAATAAAGATCTTGAGCACAACTGGACCCAGGACAAACCTCTTCATACCTCATCCTAACTAGACATTGAGCCATTGAGGACTACTTGTTGAGCAGTGATCCAACCAGTTACATATCCACATTACAGTACTTTACCTAGTCAGTATTTCCTTAGCTTGTTAATGAGAATTTTGTGAGACACGGTACATCACATCCACTGTTCTCCCCCATCCGGGAGCCTGTCACCTTTTATAGATGGAAATCAGTTTGTTCAGGAATGACTTGCTCTTGGTGAATCCATGCTAGCTGTTCCTAATCACGTTTTTCTCCTCAGGGTGCTTCACAATATATTCCTTGAGGACCTGCTCCATGATCTTTCTAGGTATCAAGGTCAGATTGATTGGTCTGAGATTCCCGAGCTCCTCCTTTCCATTTTTAAAGATAGGTACTACATTTGTCCTTTTCCAATCATCTGGGACCTCACCTGTCCTCCAAAAGTTCTCAAGGGGAAAGGTAACGTCTCTGAAATTACCTCAGCCAATTCCTTCAGTACCCTAATATGCATCCCATCCAGCCCCACCAACTTGAAAGCATCTAGCTTTTCTAAGTAATCCATAGCCTGTTTTGCCGTTACTCTAGGTGTTTTGACTCCTTCACTGTCTTCGCTGCCAACTGCACTTATCTGGTAACTACCCCTATTTGTGAAGACTGAAGTAAGAAAGTCATTAAATACTTCAGCCTTGCCTGCATCATCTTTATAAGTTTTATGCTGCTTGAATGGGCAGCTCATCACTGGAGACCATTAAATAGACATGGGCAAACTACTGGAAAATATTTGGCAAAGAACAGAGAAATTATTATTACTTTTTGCTGCTACCGACCTGCCCACTGGCCACTGACTCTTTTATATCTCATAATTTTGTACAGTCTGGGGCTTTGATTCAAAAAACAAATGTTTGTTACATCCCAGTTCACTTGTCAGCAGTGAACTGGAATATAACACTGACTGATATATACAGTGTGAAAGGTAGAAGGTAGAAAGCTGTGTTGAAGGACCTTTGATCTAAGGAAGGTCTCTAGAAGAATTTTTGTATAAAATATATTTTTGTCTAAGAAAGGAAAAATAATATTTGAGGGCAGGTTCACTGATATGTCAGGAAAGGGTGAAGAAAAACCATTTTTAGCTGATCTTTCCAAATCTTGCTGTCCATACAAACAGGGACCATAGTATTGACTAAAACCTCACTCCCTGCTGATTCACCCTGCAATTAAGAGATCTAGCAGAAATCATAAACTCTATCTGAACTGTTGTTGTCCTGTTCTTTTTTCACTCCTGCGGTTTGAAACTATATGAAAACATTTTGGAAGGTTTCACAATACATGAGGATAACCATAAGTCTCAGCAGGGGAGAATATTTATTATTATCAGGGAAAGGCAATTATTGCTTTAGATGTATGCAAGACACATTAGCTTAGAAAGAGTCATCATCTCACCAGTAACTCGTTTTGGTGAGGGCTCTTGGCTTTGGCAGGGCTGGAGATTTTAATTCTGATGAATTCTGAAAGTGTCATTACTCAGCAGTACTTCCAAAATATTAGTTTGCTAATCACTTTTCACTCCAGTGAGTAAATGAAATCTCGTGTCTGTGCATAGGAAGTGAAAGTGACAACATTTTTAAAAGTAATCTGGAGGAGCCTCTGAGACGCACAAAATAATCCTGCTTCACAGCCATAAGCCTTCTTGAGGGTCATCTTATAAAACACTAGCAAACTTGATTTTCTTTAGCATTGCTTGCAAAGAACCACAATTAGGTTCATTATACCTAAGAAGAATTCATCTTGGAGCATAAAATGACTGGTGCACTGCATTTCTTTTCCCTTCTGCAGAAGCAGGAGTTCAAATCCTAGTGAGGAAATTACATTAAGGGAGCCTTCTGTTCCCCTGAGTGTATATGTACACAACTGCGCCAGTTTTGAGGGGGTCCTGCTAAAGTACGCTGAGCTCCTGGTGCATTGATAGCACACTGAGGTGTCTCTGACAGAAACACAGAGTGGGCATCTCTACATGTGCAATTAAAATGCACCTGAATTTTCTTCACAGACAATTCAGGCTCATTAAAATGCTCCAAGGCACATGTCTACACATGCAATCTCCTCGAGAGCAAATTGCGCCTTACTGCTGTAGGGGCAGTCCAGGGCTGCTTCTGCCCTGCTTTGCCCCCCCTGCAGCAGCCAGGGGGAGCTCCAGGCTCCCCAGGTGCCAGCCCTGAAGCTGGCAGGGGGCACAGGGGCTGGTTCTGGCTGGGTGAGCCATTCCTGTTTGTTGGGGATGGCACCTGCCAGTCATGTGGGAACAGGGAGTGTCACATGGGGATCCATGTGGCGGGCAAGCAGCATCCCCGCAGAGTGAGAATGGCTGTCCATGCCACGAGGGGATCAGGTTCTGACCCAATCTCCATGTGGCTGGGACTCAGCAATCCTGGCTGCCAGGACAGCTCTACTGGCCACTTGGGGATTGGGATGGGTCCTGATCCCCACGTGGTAGGGAGACAGCTGCACCTACAGCCAGCACAGCTCCTCCAGCATTGGAGCTTAGCGAGGCAGCAGTGGGCCCCTTGCTGCGTGGGCCACAGGTGACACGTAGGAGGTGCATGCGGGTGCATGTGCACCCTGAGTGTGGCGGGGCACCCCCTACAAAAAGGGTGCTGCTCGTCACTCCCCCCGCCCCGCCAACACCGCTGGTGGGCACTCTCTACCCCTGCTGACAATGCTGGTGGCATCTGCGGGAGCTCCTGCCACTGTCGTCATGCTTCTGCCACTGCTGCCACGCTCCCACCACTGCCATACCCCCCCAGCCACCGGGGGGCATGTATTCTTCATGTCCTGGGCTGACTGGTAGCAAATTGCTTACAATCAGCATCTACGCTTGTGCTATTGCATAGTAGCTATTGAACAGTTAATCTAATACCTTTCCTTGTTGGTACTAGCAAATAGTGCACTAGCCTAATTTACTGTGCAGTAAATCCCATGCATGTGTAGACAGTGACACTTTACTGTGCATTAGATTAGTCTAATGCACAGCAAAGCATTTTATGTAGCTGTGACCCGCGAGTACTGCATTTTAACAATGAGGTGAATGAGCCAAAACTGTGGCCTGGTATTAAGACTGGATCTAACCTGACAAGTCATCTCTGTTGTTCTGATAAGAACATATTAAAAAGAGGTATCTCCTAGCACTACTCCTATATCTGAGTTTTATTAGGGAGACAGCTTGTATTTTATGCTTGTGCAACCATGATGTGACAATTGTGTGGCTGCTATGAATTTGTTTCTTTGTTCTTCTATTTCAATTGGTTATATTTCTTGGCATCTTTAACTTGAAAAATGCATATTTTGCAACAATTAGTCTGTTTGGACCGAAATGCTTCTGTGTTTGGAAAAGTTGCTCTAAGTTATGAAAGCAGGATAACCATTTGTACGTGTCATACTGGCAAATTGCAAATTTGCTTTCCTTCTATCTGGTCACGTGGCAGTGGAAACTCCTAAACCATTCATTTTGTGGAGAGGTGAGAAAGGAAATTAAAGAGCTCACATTGAATCTGAGTAAAAAATGAGGAAAAGTTTGCTTTCAATAACAGGAAAAACTTATCTTATTACAGTCAGGGAGGAGCTGTATTTGAATAGAGTATCTCCTGTATGTTGATCACTGGGTTCAGTAAACACAGTAAATTCATGTTCAGTAAACATGAATGAGACCCAAAAAGCAAGTTTTATTTGTTGAGCAGGTAGCAAGCTTCTGCAGTCCTTCAATCTCTGCCCCAAGGAACCATCTCCCAAGTCCTAGCCTATGTAGTCTTCCAAGTAAGGGAATGTCTCCAAATTACAATTTCTGTCATTACATCCTGGATCTCTTTCCTTCCATTCATGATTACAAAGACCATTTCATCTCCCATCACACCATTTTGACAACTACAAGAATTGCTTACATAGAAAAGAGACTTTTAGGAAGCATTTAGTCCACTAAATCTGTGTTCGTATGGCCACCTTCACTGTTGTGTCTGCAGTACATCTCGCTCATTAATGTATTTTTATGCACAAAACACACCTGTAAAATAGGGATGTATTGTCCTCTTATTACAGAGGGTGATCTGAAGCAGTGAACAGTTTATGGGTCAGGTTTTGTTCCACCTATTGGGTACGTAAGTGGTCTATGGTAGCTCAAATTCCTGAAAAACTGTATATGCAAAAGGTAGGTGGTTCTTCCTCTTTGTCACTACCTTTTTTGATTCAGTCTGAAGTGTCAGATGGGGACTGGGGTTGTCGGGGTGCTAAGGTGCATGGTTGACAGCCCAGAGGTGGCAAGTTTGAGGCCGTAGCTTAAGTGCTTACAGTGTGACCCATGTCAGATTCCAGTGAATCTGCAAATTCTGCTCAGTGCCTTGTCACAAGAACAAGGACATGGGAAAGAAGGGTCAGATGATGGTGAGTTACAAAAATAATACATTAATGGAGTCTCAGAAACTTAAACAGGGTGTAATAAAATTGCACTTAGTCACCTAGGTCCATCTAGATACCTAAAAAGTGAAATAGGTTATGGTCCTAAATGATTTGCCCCAGTTTATGCAAGAAACTTGGTAGCTGAGTGGGAGATTAAACCCAAATCTCTATTGCTTAGTTCCTTATTTTTTACCTCAATTTTATAAAGACATTGTAACTCAATAGAAGTTGCATTAATGTGAAATTGGTAGAGAGAAGAATCAAGCCTTATTTGAAGTGCTTTGAATTCTTAAATTTGTGGTTTTAACATATGTACCGACTTGCCATGTTAAAAAAAAAAAAAAAAAAGTACTTTGAAAAGCAATTCATAAACTTCCATTTTTATTTTCTAACATTCAAACATCAAAAATAAAGGATAAAGTCTAAAGGAATATGCAGGTCTCTGATTCTCTGGATAAAAGTGAGATCTGAAAGCCACACTTGAGGATGAGGGCAGTCTGAATGCATAGTTCAGGTCACATGGCGGTGAAGATCTGATGTATAGAGTACGTTGACTAGCCCTGAGTAGCATGTCAAGAAGCTTCCTGCTGTGTTGAGCTTCCTGCCTGCATGTATTGTCGTGGGTGCTTGCCTGGGATAGAGATCCCTGTATTTGTAATTTTACACCCTATCTTCACATGACTGTCTGACAGAGTATTATGGAGCTCTTTCATGTCCAGAGCCTTTTCCCACACAGCTCTGATCCATTCCCCTCCCTGCCTCCAGTCTTCTCACAGTGCCGCTTCTTTCTAAGAGAAACAGAAAACATGTGTTTGTGGTAAGCAGCGTATGGGAAGCCCCAGAACCAAATGGTAACACTTTTAAAAGAGGTTAGAGGGAGGGAATGAACATTTTTTGGCTTTACTTTAACCTTCAAATCAATACACTCAGTTTGTGCATGGGTCAGTGGATTATTGCACTCATATTTTTCCCTTTGCCATTTATGGCAACAGAGGACATAGTTACTTCTGCTTGTTTCTTACTCTTTTATTTAGGGTGCCATAGTTCAGCAATCCTATGTAGAACCAAGCAATAATATTTATCTAATCTTTTCTCTTATTCATAACTTTGCAGTCACTAAATACAGAGTCCAGAAATACAGGCCCCCAACCAAGCCCTGTAAACCAATCTATGGCAAGGTGCTACACAAATATGGCACGTTATAAATAAAAAAAATAGTTCTCAGTGAGTGCATCTACATGAGATGTTTACTGCAGAGCTGCCTAATTAGCTCTGTAGTAAAAATCGCAGTGTCCACACATGTGCCCTTATCTACTAATAAACTCCAGAGCAGGCTAGTAGGGCTATCTGATGCTTCGGTATCTGATTCGATTCGGAGGAGATTCGGCCCAATTTGAGGACTGAATCTCTGAATCCGAATCGAATGGGGAGACCAAGTAAAAGCTCTGAATTGATTCTAAGCATCTGAATCTGTTTGGAAAAGCTTTGGAAAAGCTTTGGCTGATTTGGCGATTCGGCTGTAGACTAAACAGGCAGCTGACAGCTACCTTCAGCTGGGCAAGCGGCAGCAGGGCAGAGCCCCCGCGGCTCCCTCCTCTGGAGCAGAGACAGGCACAGCTGGAAATGGGGAGACCAAGTAAAAGCTCTGAATTGATTCTAAGCATCTGAATCTGTTTGGAAAAGCTTTGGAAAAGCTTTGGCTGATTTGGCGATTCGGCTGTAGACTAAACAGGCAGCTGACAGCTACCTTCAGCTGGGCAAGCGGCAGCAGGGCAGAGCCCCCGCGGCTCCCTCCTCTGGAGCAGAGACAGGCACAGCTGGAGGATCCATGGGAGAAGCCCCCATGGCTGCCCTGCCCAGCCCCACCCCGGCCCCGCCCCCCGGCCCTTAAAAAAAAAAAAAAAAAAAAAAAAAAAAAGCCCTGCACTCCCCAGATCTGGCAGAGCAGTAATCAGGGCCACTGGGCACTCGTGGCAGAGTACCCCCCGCCACGTAGTGTGGGGCAGTGGGGATCTCCCCAACCTCCACTTGGCACCCACGTGGCACCTGCCCAGTGACGCGTGTGCAGTGCTGCTCAGCAGAGCACCGCATGCTGTCTGAGAGCTGGGGTGGCTGCACATACTGGCTGGAGCCCGGCAGCGCTCAGCCCCAGTGGCCCCAGCTCCCAGGCAGTGCACCCTGCCGAGCCATGCTGCACCTGCACCATGGGGCAGGCAGTTGCTGCGCGGGTGCCAGGCGGTGGGGGCAATCCCTGCTGTCCCACACTGCCCCGCGCTGCACAGGGGGCTCTGCCACGAGCACCCAGAGGCCCCAATTACCAATCCTGCTGCTGGTGAGTGTGGAGCTGGGTTTGGTTTTTTTTAATTGCCAGGATGCTGGGGCTGGGAGGGGCAGCCATGGTGGGGGGGGAGCAGGGAGTGGGGCCTGTGCTGGGGGGCTGTGCCACGTGACCCCAGAGCTGCCACCGCCACTGCTACTGCCGCTGAGTGTGGGGCTTTTTCTTTTTTTAACAGTGCTGATACTAGGCTGGGGCTGAGTAGGGGATGAGGCTGGGCAGGGCATCCATGGGGTCTTCTCCCATGGCTCTCTGAATTGTGTGAACTCTCTGAATCACACTTTGGAGGCAGTTACCTGACTGTTTAGGCAGCCTGGGAACCTAACTCTGTTTCTTTGAATCATCTTGCTGGGGTCTGGGGCCTAATTGTTAGGCTTATCAAAACCTGAGTTAGAGGTATCAAAGGGTCAATTTATATGGCATAAGGCAGCACTGTGCTGGGACACTCAACCAGAAAGTGTGGTTTGCATCTGGACAGAGGAGATACTATTGGTTTACATGTAATACTGTAAAAGCGCAAGGTATGAGCATGGCACTTTTCTGCACCACATAAATACTCCCTAGGAGGCCAATATTGATTTTGCTATTCATTTAAAAAAGAAGTCATTTGTGGACCATTAAGTGAAGGCCAACAATGTGGGTATTGCTGGTTGTGTATGAATATGTACTGTCCCTTTAGGGATGCAAGGGATTAAGTGCCTTGGGATTTTTGTAGCCCAGAGAAAGACAGTGATTTGTGCTAGATGCAGTCTTTCAGCGGGCAAGCATGGAGGCAGCAGAGTCTCAAGTTGAAGCACAGCACAAGGAGTCATGAGTTTTAAGCTCTGTTCTTGATTCTCCTGTTAACGCACTGTGCAACACTGAGCCAGATCATTTGGTATTTCCATGTCTCAGTTCCATCATCTGTCAAGCAGAGACAGAGACAGTAAGGGTTAGCTAGACTAGGAAAGTTGCTTTGAAGTTTTATTGCTATGTATCAGATACTTCGAGATCTTAAGTCAAAGCCACTACATAAGTTAGAAAGCAGTGTTTAGTCCTCAGGGGGCGCATCTATATGAGATGCTGACTGAACAGTAGCACGTCACAGCTCCAACAGTACTAATACGCTACTGTGTAATATTATTAGGCTACCTGAAGTAGCTTAAAGGCATTTGCCAGCACTGTTGTGCAGCAACTCCAGTTACTGCACATTTATTTAGTACTTGATTATACAAGTATAATATACAAACATAATATAATCCTACAAACAAGTAGGATTACAACTCCAGTTACTGCACATTTATTTAGTACTTGATTATACAAGTACTAAATAAATGTGCAGTAACCACATGTAGATATGCCCAAGATGCGGTATGTGATTAGACTGTATCAAGGATTTTTATATCTTTGATCTGCCAATATATGGTACACAAATGCAGATCATATTATCCATATACCATTATTTATTGTCCAGTTTTTAAGAAGTAAAATGTGATATAACAGTTTATTATTCTGTTGTTATAGAGATGTGGGAATTCCTTGAAGCTATGCTTGTAGCAGACAATGATGTCTGCAGTTTGACTTTGAGAAAGGAAATAAGCATTTCAAACCTTTTAACCAGCATGAATAACAATTCAAGAAAATATTTGTAAATGTAATTAGCAAATTAATTCAATATTCAAGGTAATTTATTTCTTCAGTGCTGAGTGTAGTTTATTGCCTAGTCTCAGTTTTGGTTATTTCCAATCATAAAAGAATGACAACTCCTTTACTGACAACATACTGATAGCTCCTTTTGCTAACTGGCTGAGACGTTTAAATACAAGAAGATGGCTTGGTAAAAGTCTCTGGGGCATGGTTCTGAGTTGTCAGATGGGAACATGTGTCAGACAACTGCTTTATTTTATTTTTTTTATAATGACTTTTGAGGTGGTTCTGTTTAATTTCCTCTTATGTCATTTGGGATTTCTGAGTGGGATGATAGTAGGAAATGGGAAAATTTATTGTAGGAATAGCCAAAGCAGTTAAGGGAAAATCTTTATCTTTAATCTATGGTTCTTTGAAAAGTGACTATGAAAAAAACAACACTCCTTAGCCAAATAAGTCCTCATTTGTTAAACTTGCTTGTTGAGCTCTGTTCTGCTGCCCCCCCAGCTACCCTTTGCCTTTAGTGGTGGTATCACTTGTGTACCTGTATGTAGGATTATTCTCTCCAACCAAGACTTTCAAGTGTTGGCTTCAACATTTGAGTGCTAAACTTGGGATAAGCTATTCAAATGCTAAGCTTTTGCAATTTCTTAAATTGGATGCATGAAAATTAGGGGGACCAAAATCTTGGTCAGAGGTCGTGTCTACAGGAGACACTGATTGCATAGTCATTAGTGCACAGTCATTTAGTAGTTGTATAAACAAGTATTAAATGATTGTGCAGTAATCTGAGTTACTGCACAGTAACATCAATGAACAGCTTTTTTGTGACACTGACTGTGCAGTAGCCTGAGATACTGCACGGTAGCGTTGGATCATGGTTGCTGCCACGTGACACTTCTGTTCAGTAATCTCAGGCTACTGTGCAGTCAGTGGCTCCTGTAGACATGGCCAACATCTACATGTAATTAGTTATATATGGTATGTTGGCTTTCTAAACAAAAGCATTCTTATTTTCTTCTTTTAGTTACGCAGAACTTATGGGAGAGGAATCTATATATCATTTTGACTTGCATGTAGTTTATAATTCTGCAAACTCAGCTCCAAAATTTCCATCCTCTTGCACAGGTAAAGCTGAGGCAGGAATTTGAGGGTGATGGGGGTATTTAGAAGTCACTGAGGGAGAAGTTGGCATGTGATCTCAGTAGTGATGTATGGACTAAGAACCTCAACCCCAGAGGGAAATTGCAGTGCTAGTTTTTGCGAAGATTATTTTATTTTATTTTTTTTTTATCAATGTGCAGAACCTATTTAGAGCCTCCTTATGCCATTTTTGCATCCAGTTTTCTGAAGGGGAGTGCATTTTAAGCCTTTCTTTCCTTTGTCTAAGTATGATCCTTGAAAATAAGTGGTATAAATCAGTACATTCATTCTGGGAGTAGTATGAGTACTCAAGAATGAATCAGATGGAGATTGACTCAGTTTACTAAGAGTTAGAAGTGACCTCGAAACAAAACCCCAGACCTAGACATCCTTAGCCTTAGGGGATAGCTGTGGAACCCGAATCCAGGAACTGAATAACCGTGATCTGAACAGAATGCAAATCCACATTGGAATGTCGCAGGCTTCCAGCTCATCTCTGCTGCATCTGCCTGGAGCTGTGATCTGCCTCATGCCTATGGCTGATGCCAACTATACTGCTTCCCCTCACACGGGCAGAAGAAATAATCCATAGTGATGCACTTTACAATGAACATGCCCGTCACCATCATAATGAACTTGCTGAGTGAGGTTAACTAAGTCACTAAGGACTTCTCCAGCTGTTGGGACTGAGTTTGTGTACTGTTTCTGTTACCAGGCAATCCGTTGCATCAGGACACCTGATGTAAGTCCTATGCTAACACTGCTGAGATGGCATTTTAATATATTTGTTTAAAGGTTACAGTGTGGTGTTCTTTTTGCAGACTGAATTAAATCCTGGACAAATAAAGGAGACATACCGTCAACATTACAGAAGATTAAACCCACTGTAAGTAATCCTTGTTTTCCCTTCATGATTTATATTGGATGTATTTTGCACCCTGCACAAGATACCATGAGCTGACAATAGGACTTCTCTTTGGTGGGGAACGTTTTTTTTTTTGTCCGGATTTTGAACCGATATTTGGGAAACATTTACCTGATAAATACTACCAATGTTGTAACTAATTTAACACTATGCAGGTTTGTTTAACTCAAACTATTGAGTCCTGGTACAGAAAGTAAAGACAGGAGTTGTACTATGAGACACTGATCACTGTGTACATTTTAAATCTCTCTCTGTCACACACACTTTATTTTGAAAGTCTAAGGTAGCACATTTCCCATCAGCCAAAGTACAAGCAGGCAACAATTACAAGGGATATGCAATGAAAGTAAATGACAGATCCTGCAATTGCATTTCCATATCCTTTATTCATAGCTTCTATATCATGTTTGTATGAAAATATCATCTAAGGTGTCATAAAAATGAGAAAGTGTGTGCTTTCAATTTACTTTATTATATTGGGAGGGGAGAATAAAATTCTCTCCTTGACCTGTGAACTTTATTCAGAAGCAGTGCTTGCTTATTATGAATGCTCCACTGGAATACATATAGCAGAGGCCCTGTTTCCACTGGGAGAACCGCCTACTAATCAGGATGGGTCTTGGTGTAATTGAAAAAGGACCTAATATATGAAAAAAATATTCCTCCCCTCTGTGCATTCCTGACACAGGAGTTTTGCCATCTCCGGTGTTTTGAAGAAAGAATTTAATTAGGTGTCTGTGTTTTCAATCTGAACTGAAAACAACGGACAAAATGTCAGCGGTCACAGGTTTTCAGGAACCCCGTTTAAGAAATAAATTCTGGAGGCAAAAAGGGAAATGGAAAAAGCCCTGGTGCCTTTAAGTGTATTTTCAATGGAATTCCCATCCTGATGATCAAGCTGACAGCCGGGACTTGCAGCCTCTAGCACTTCTTGTCATGCTCACCATGGGTTTCAGCCCCAAAGCAATGTGGCCAGCAGCTTGTTTGCATGTGTGGTTACAGTAATGTTCTTCCCTCTGGAGGAGTAAGCATGAGGCATAGCGTTATATGAATCCTTCCTAGACCCTGTTTTTCAGGGCCTAGGCAAGTTTGAAGACAGCTAAAGGACTCCTATCCCCAACAAAGGGATGAATTTGAGTCATTGTGAGGGAGTTCTGAATACAAACTGTGCACAAAGCTATTTAGAAGCTCATTTCAAAGTATTTTTTTAAACTTTTGAGCAAACATCTGATCCTGTTGAAATCAATGGGAATTTTGCCGTGGATTTCACTGGGACCAGAATGTCATCCTTTGTATTTGTGATTGTTAATGGAGAAGTCTGGTTCTGTTCAGATGTACTCTATCCTGCTTCAAATGAACTTCCCAGAAGTTGCTTTTTGAGAAAGTTACAAAACACCCATATAGCCAATAAGGCTTCGAAACTAAACAAAATAATATGGCTGTATTTCAGATTTGCCCACAAAAATGCAGCATTAGCTATGTTGCTGCTGGGACACAGGTGTCTTAAAACCATCAAGGTTTCTTAAAGGTCTGCTGAAGTGGTACTGGTAGTGTTCTGCTTCTCAGGGCACATCTACATGAGACACTACTGCGCAGTCATTACTGCGTATTTATTTAGTGCTGGTGTATTTGCAAGTACTAAATAAATGTTCAGTAACTGGAGATACTCTGCACTAGCACTGGCAAATGTCTTTTAGGTGATGCTACTGTGCAGTAGCCTAATAATACTTTGCAGTAGTGTATTAGCACTGTCTGTGCTGTGACATGCTACTGCACACTGTTTTTTGGCTTCTGTGCAGTCAGTGTCTCATGTAGATGCATCCACAGTGATGTAATGATTGTTAATTATTCCAGAAAGTGGTACAGAATAAATGCTATGTCAGGGAGGACAAAGAAGAAGAAATGGAATGTAATGCACAAAGCACTTGTTAGCTGAAGATGGAAAGATAAAGAAACAAGACTTGTTACATCTGTCCTCCACTGATATAATGTAATGTTGATGGTACGTCCCCTCTGTTTCACCCTTTCCTAAAGCAAAAAGGAATTGAGGTTGAGGGAAAGCCTCTGATGCTGCTGTATGTTAGAAAATTGTATCTAACATATTCTTGTTCCTTTTTTCATTGTTCTTGTATTGTGTGAGAGATATTAAATAATAAATCCCCATTTACTTTCTATTTACCATTTAGTATTTTGTAAACCTGTATTATGTTCCCTTTCAAGTGTCTCTTTTCTAAACTGAATAGGCCTAGTTTCTTCAGTCTCTTCCCATATGGAAGCCCCTCTATATTGATAATTGCCCTTGTTGCTCTTCTCTGGACCTTCTCTAGTTCTTCTGTATACTTTTTGAGAAGTACTGGGACCAGAATTGGGCACAGTATTCAAGGTGTGGATGCACCATGGATTTATAAAGGGGCATAATGATGCTTTCTGTTTTGTTTACAATTCTCTTCTTAATAATCTCCTTTTAGCCCAATACTTGCCTAGTATCAGGTATCAGCACACCCTTTCATACAAGGGGTTTGAACCTGTATCTCCTACCACCCAGCAAAGTGCTTGAATCAACCAGCCATGGGTAGTGATTCTCAACCAGGTGCCCTGGAGCCCTGGGGTGCTGTGACAGCCTTTGAAGGGTGCTTCTGGCAGGGAGGAGATAAATTAAGCACAGGCTCTTCCCTCCTCACTCTTCCTGCCCCCATTCACTGCAGTGCAGGCTCTTCTCAGTTGGCTGTTCCTCCTCTTTCCTAATCCATCTTCAAGTAGGTAAGCCCCCATAATAAATTTTTTTTTTTAATGGGATGCCTCTCAATTTGCAAAAGAGATTGGGGGGGAGGGGGGGGGAGTCTCCCATGTAAAAAAAAGATTGAGAACCTCTCACCTAGGAAGTCCATGCCTCCTCTCCTTCTCTCCACTCTCTTGAAGTTCACCAATTAGGAAGCCAAAAGGCAAGAGTTGTGGGGCCAGGAGGCAAGGAGCAAGGCTGAGAGAAGTGAGGTGAATACTGTCCTGAAAAAAGGGTTTGGGCCCCTGCCCCCAGTAGCTTTTCTGCAACTTGCACTTAATATGATTGGCTTGAATGGATAAATAGCAGTAGGGTAATTCCCAGGACATGGAGAATAAGGGACAGGACCCAAACCTAAGGTCTCCCCACTTCCATAGCAGTGTCTGCCTCACTGAACCACACACTCTGGCTTCTCTTCTTCCTGGCATCACATATATTCCTCTTCTTGGCTGCACAATGGGCCAGCTTTAAGAGGAGGGCAAGAGGGTATACTAACACTATGGCCTGCTATTTCAAGAACCTTGCTGGAAATGCATGCAGGGTATTAACTAAAGCATAGAAATCACCTTGGAATTGATTCTGATTTTTGGAAGCCTGAGACCTGCATCTGTTACTTTCACTTTTAGCATTTTCCGTTCACACTCTTACGATGCATCTGTGCACTGCAAATGTGAACCTGTTGACAGGTCAGTGACTAAAATAATGTTCTGTTCCCCCAGAATTTGTTGGCATGACGGCATCACAGAGGGGCAGCTGTGACAAAACTGAAACACACTTGTGTAAGTTAGAAATTACTCCAGATAATGGTGATACATGTGAAAAGATCCCATTGTTAATCTTCATATCTTCTAAGAATTGTGCGATTTCTGACTGAGCTGACTAATGGGAGGGTCTGGTCATAGACAGTCTTAGTCTTACATTTACTTGTAAGTGGCCATGTTTACACAAGATGCTGACTGTGCAGTAGCATCACGTGGCAGAAACCGTGATGTGATGTTACTGTGCAGTAGTCTTAGTCTACTGTGCCATCAGTCACAGAAAAGCCATTCATTGGCGCTACTGCGTAGTAACTCGGGTTACTGCACAGTCATTTAGTATGTGTTTATACAAGTACTTGATGACTGTGCAGCAATGACTGCACAGTCAGCATCTTGTTTAGATGTGGCCAGTTTTACTTAGATGTGAGGAACAAACCTTTAAATAAACCTAAGTATCCTTATCAGTTTGAGATTATTTTCCATGGTGCTAAGCATGCACTGGAAGCTTGTGAAACTCTAACTCAAGTATGAGCAGAATGCATGGGCAGCAAATGAGGTAGAAATGGTTAGCGTAATCCTGTGTGCACAGCAGTAAAAAGCTAGAAATCATCGGTTGCCATTTCACATAGGTTCTGTCTAGAGAAAAAATGTTTCCTTTAATGTTAACTAATACACTCTTCAGTTAATACACAATCTTCTGCTAAGCAAACTTTTGCTGCCCCATTTTCAGCAGTGAGTTTAGGACTGGTGTGGGCCATACTCTCAGGAATGCAGATGGAAACCCCCATCTAGCTCAGCATTGTTTATGCTTTACTTGCATGCAAACATGTTCCATGTGCCCCGGGCTGGATCACTGTTACTTAGCAGCATTCAGATTAAGATGTCATATTAAAATAAATGGAAGCTCCTTGTAATGAGACATTATTTTAGGTTTACTTCAGGATGAAAGATTTGCATTGCAGTACATGGAAATGAAAAGGGGCTTCCATTCTACGTCACTGTAAATTGTATGTGCTAATTGCCTTTACTTAAGGGCCTTGTTACAAATTACACTTTAACCTTCTCAAATGTTGACCAGTGTTAGTGTTAGTTGGAGTTTAGAGTAGTTGCACATTCAGGCTAAAAACTTCTTTGACTGTCTCTGACCTGTACAGCTGTGACTTGCCACTGGAGGGCTGGTGAGCAGGGGCCTGACTAGGAGCTGCAGTTGTGAATTGTCCACACAGAATGGGAGGGTGAGGGGAAGAAACACTGAATCCTGGGATGCTGGAGGACTAAAACTTGGGTGGCTTATCTCTGGAGAGTGCCTACACATTCATGGAACATGAGCTGGATAACACGGATCAGAGATAAACCTGCCTTGCAGTGGTGTAACTTTAAGATGCCTAAAGTGTACTTTAAACTAGTTTACACATCGTAATCAATGTCCATCCTTTACATATCATAATAGATGTCCAACCCAACTAACTCCAGGGGTTAAGAGCTCCCTGAGCCACCTAAGATTAATGTGTAACAAAGTCCTAAGACAGACAGCCCCTGCTTTTCATGGATGTTTCATGGGTATTTTCTCTCCTATCTCTCTGAGAAACTGCTATTTCAAAGCAGCCTTTAGATGTCCTCAGTGCTAACTTTCAGCTGTCAACAAATTCAGTAGGTTAATGTCGTTTCATGTTCAGGTATAATATTAAAAAGGTTCCTTTTTGTATACAATCAGCCTTCTTACCTAGGTGACTAATTTAAACACTCAAGTTAAAAAAAATGCAGCCCACAGATTCAGAATATGAACCACACAGAGATATTGAAATTGGGAGAGAGATTTATCTTCCATTCATAATGCTTAGAGTGTGGGGGGGAGGTTCTGGAATAGCATCAGTGCACTTGTCCCTAGTGATGGGAAAGGTTCTCGGAGGCATGCTCCAAAACAGCTGAATTAGTCCTTAGTATCCTGTGACCTACTGAAAACTCAGTGAGCCAAGTTCTGTCCTTATCCTGACATGTACAGGCATTCACTTCTTCTGGAGAAAGATGGAACTCCTGCCTGTTACATCCAAGTTTATAATAAAGTAATAGAAAGACTTGTCTAAGTCATTGTGAATTACGGTACTTATTGAAAGAACAGAGAGACTGGGAAATGTCCAGGACTATAAAAAGGATTGCACTGATAGGGTGCACTTGCCAAGAAGAATGATGAAGAACCTTAAAGTGAGGTGTCCCTACTAGTTTACACATTCATATGCCCACAGTTCTTAAAACATTATATGTAAATAAGTTATGTTAATGTATATGGATATGAGATTATGGTCTGCTAGAGTTAAGTTTTCAAGGGTAAGAAGCTAAGCAATGTTATCACAGTCTACAATGAGATGTTCATATCAGCAGGTCCATCAGTCTGGAATTTACACTGTATGGCACTAAATGCCAGTTTGAACACCTCCTATGGGAAATATGGGGAATGACCCTTCCTTGTTATCCCTTAGGAAAATGATTTCAAGGAATTAAAAGAGCCTGATCCACTTAGTAAAAACATCATATATGCCTTTTTTTTAGTTGCTGGCATTACAAGGGACACCTACAATTATTGTGTCTTATTAAAAGTTGAGAAATAAAGATATTTTTCTTGATTTTTTTTTTAAGCCAATTTATTTGTAGCATTTGGCAGCTCTTTGTATATAATTTGATTTCACAGTTTCTTCTCTATTACCAATTAGATCAGAAAATGACTGTAACACCATGAAGCCTGGCAGAGGTCTGGGGTCAGATAGATATAGGTTCTGAAATGACTTTTAAACCATTTGTTTAAAGCTGATTAGATTTCAGGTTATTTGTGTCCCTCATTTTCACTTATTGTTACTTGGCCTGGACCTGGGTATATTAAAAACAGAACAGCTCTTTCAGTTTTCACAAGAGTAACATTTAGATTACTACTAAATATTATGTCCAAAAATTGGTAAGAATTTGTTGAAATACCAAGGCAGGCAAGGTTCTTTGGATAGATGTAATATCTTTTATTAGACTATGAAATACTATGATTTTTCTTTTGTGTGCAATGTATACTGTTATCTTTTACAAGTATGAATATCTAGTTATTTTAAATATGAATGCTGCAGTAATTTTTGTGTGTGTGTCTTTTTCTTGGTTGGTGTAATTACAGAAATGTGGGATATATTTTTTGGCGGCCTTTGAACCCAAAAGTGAGGAGCACGAAGACAAGAAGAACACACACCATTCAGTGTTATTTTCCTTGCAAAGGAAAAAAGATGATTATGAGATGAGCACTAAAGTCTCAAGTTTTCAAAGGTTTGCATAACAAACAAGAGACACATTGTGGGTTGCTTCTTGACTTTGAAGGCTTGCCACTGTCAACTGAAATAAAATGGCAAGGTTTAAAGCCTTAACCAAGTTCACAAGGAAAATATTTGGACTAAAAGTTTCGGAAAGTTTTCTCTCTTTGAAGTAGTTTGTCATGTGTTACCAATGTGAACTTTATTGACCGTGAAACATTTTTTTTGAATCAAATAGCAACTAGTGACACTTTAGTAAAATCTTAAATCAACAACCATCTCTTGGTGGCTCCAGTTTTATATAGCAAATGCAGGCAAAGCAGGGAATCTACAGAGGAGACCTTTATTATTCGTAAATGAAGCCTGCCAAAACCTTCCCAAAATAGCATTCAGAGACCCTTTTTAAGGTCATGGATCCTGAACAAAGCCAGAAGAGCACAAAAAAGGCGGAAGAAAGTCCAAGGAAGAGGCTTACCAAAGGAGAGGTTTTCCAAACCAGTATTACATCTGCAGCTACGTATCAGGGCAGCTCTGCTTCTTCGCAAGGACCCCCTCTCTGTGACATCATATCACAGCAGCACTTTTCTGGTTCTTTGCCGATTCCAAGAGAGGAATCTCAGGAGAAAACTGGACATCAGAAACAACCCAAGCCTTCCTCTTTTGAACATCCTTCCCACGTTTCACAGCTTCAGCAGCATCCGCTGTCACCAGCATTTATGTCTCCTGGAAAACCAGAGCATGCCCTTGAAGGGCCCACATGGCAGCTAGTAGATCCAGCAAGACCTGGTCCCTCCAGCTCTTTTTCGTCAACTGGACTTCATTCTCATCCTAGTCAGCTCATACCTTCCCATTCACCAATCATTCCTGGAGAGGACATGCCGTCCGTTCAGAAAGTCTTTATTCCTCGTCCTCCCCAAGTTTCCTTAAAACAAACTGAGGAAGTGCACAAGAAGGAAAAGAAACCTCAGAAGCCAGGCAAATACATTTGCCAGTACTGCAGCAGACCTTGTGCAAAACCAAGTGTGCTCCAAAAACATATCAGGTCGCACACGGGTGAGCGCCCATACCCTTGCATTCCATGTGGCTTTTCTTTTAAGACTAAGAGTAATTTGTATAAACATAGGAAGTCTCATGCGCATAGAATAAAAGCTGGGCTGGCTTCAGGAATGGGAGGAGAGATGTATCCTTCCAGCTTGGAAATGGAAAGGATTGGTGGGGAGGAATTTGAAGAGCCTACTGAAGGAGAAAGTACAGATTCAGAAGATGAGACAGGTACAATGTCAGGTCATTCAGTAGAGCTATCTCCCAGGCAAAAGCAGACTCTGCTATCTAGTAGTTTGTACAGTGCAGGAAGTCAGGGTTCGAGCCATGACCGGTGTTCATTATCCCATTCCAGTATGTCTCAGTCTCTTGAAGACAGCACCCAGTTTGTGGAGCCATCATCAGACCATGCTTTGAGCCATAAATCTGAAGATACACATACAATAAAACAGAAGCTTGCACTCCGATTAAGTGAAAGGAAGAAGGTGATAGATGAGCAGGCTTTTCTTAGCCCTGGGAGCAAAGGGAGTACAGAGTCCGGCTACTTCTCACGATCAGAAAGTGCAGAACAGCAAATCAGCCCACCAAATACAAATGCAAAATCTTATGCAGAAATTATTTTTGGGAAATGTGGGAGAATTGGACAAAGGACTGCAATGTTATCTGCAACTACGACCCCGGGGTTTCCACACCTGTCTACTGAAGATAAACCTAGCATGGTACCGTTGTCTGTGCCTAGAACACAGGTTATTGAACACATCACTAAGCTAATCACAATTAATGAAGCTGTTGTAGATACCAGTGAAATAGATAGTGTTAAGCCTAGAAGAAGTTCATTATCTAGACGTAGCAGCATTGAATCTCCAAAGTCTAGTGTATATAGAGAACCATTTCAATTTGATATCAAGTCTAGTTCCAGTAGCCAGTTGGATGCATCAAAATCATTAGCATCCCATGGTGAAAAAATTAAGCCTGAACAATCATTGTTATCACTTCAGCAATCCCACAGTGCCACAGAGACAGTGCCTCTTCTAAGAAGCCACTCAATGCCTTCTGCTGCATGCACTATAAGCTCCCCTCATACTTTTAGAGGTAGTTACTCATTTGATGACCACATCATGGAGCCTGATGTCGTAAGTCGCAGCCAAGTGTTTTCTTCACACCCTCGAATGCTAAAACGACAGCCGGCTATTGAGCTACCTCTGGGAGTGGAATATGGTTCAGAGGAAGTTAGCTCAATAAGCAAAGAAACTGTTTCTAAACCTGCTGAGGAACAGGAATCCAAGGAAAGCGATGTTACCAAAAAGTCAAGGAAGGGACAGAAAGTGAAAGGGTTCATGTATGAATGCAATATATGTGGTGCTCGGTACAAGAAAAGGGATAATTATGAAGCCCATAAAAAATATTACTGTTCAGAACTTCAGATCTCCAAGTCTCGTTCTTCTAGCTCTCATACCTCTTCAGAAACTGAGAAAAATGTTGTGGATCCTGATTCCTGGCCACAAATGATGCATTACAAGCTAGGGACCAGTTTGGAACTCACTCCACTCAGAAAAAGACGGAAAGAGAAGAGTCTTGGTGATGATGAGGACCCCCCAGCTTTTGAGGTTTCTGAAACTCCCTCCTCCAGCAGTGGATCATTAAGTCAGTTTGCAAGTCGAGCATCATCTGATGTTGCTTTGAACTTAACCCGTGAATCTATCAAGTCACCAGCAGATCCAGGTAAATCCATACCACCTTCTGAGGTCAGCACAGGCTTTCACTCCAGGACTACAAAAACAGCTTCTAGTATAGAAGGCAAAGAGAGAAGAACAACCTCAAAAGAGATATCTGTCATCCAGCATACAAGTTCCTTTGAGAAGTCAGACTCTATAGAACAGCTGAGTGGCTTAGAAGAAGAAAAGCCTTTATCGCAGTACTCATCTCAGTCAGCAACACAACACAGCCGACCATCTCATTCCCTGCAGCCAAAGCTGGTACGCCAACCCAACATCCAGGTCCCTGAAATTCTGGTCACTGAAGAGCCTGATAGACCAGAAAATGAGCCTGAGCCTCCACCTAAAGAGGTAGAAAAAACAGAAGAATTTCAGTGGCCCCAGAGAAGCCAAACACTGTCCCAACTTCCTGCAGAAAAACTTCCACCGAAAAAGAAAAGGCTTCGGCTGGCAGAAATGGCTCAGTCTTCTGGAGAGTCTAGTTTTGAGTCAGTATCTCTCACAAGAAGCCCAAGTCAGGAAAGCAGTATATCCCATGGCTCCACCCATTCCATTTCATTTGATCGTGAAGAATACAGTAAGTCAGAGATGACCAGCCAGTCCTCTGAATCCCATATGAAACCTCTAGGCATAGGCTCTCACATGTTGACGGTACCGACCCACCATCATCATTCCAGGGAAATGCGAAGATCTGCTTCCGAGCAGACCCCCAACGTGTCCCACACTTCACAGATGTCAGAGACGCGCAGTAAATCATTTGACTATGGGAGCTTGTCATCCACTTCTGCCTCAGCACCTGGTCCTTCAGTCTCTTCAACTCCACAGGAGAGAAGGAAGTGTTTTCTGGTTAGGCAAGCATCTCTCACCAGGCATCCAGAGCATGAACCAGACCCAGCCCCAAAAGGACGGCAAGAGACAGAAGAACCGTTGCCTTCTTCCAGTAAATCTCCTGCCACAAGTCTGCCCCATCAACCTACATCTTTATCCTCACACGGTGGCTATTCAACTGATAAGAGTCAGCCAAAAGACAGCCCTCCGCCAGCATACAGCCAGCCGTACACTGAAACTCTGCAGGTGCTCCATCATCCAGTACCACAGCTAGCACTGCATGAAAAACAGTACATGTCCCCTCAAGTCTCTCTCTTCCCCTACCAGCATATTCTGCCACAGCCAGCGCAGTCTGCAGAGCTCTTTGCCACTCAAACCATGTCTGACATCCTCTCTGCTCAATTTACGATGCCTCAGATTCCTCCCTCTATATTTCAGACACCACCGCTTCCTCTCCAGCAAGCTCTTCTCCACCCAGGCCAGCTGCACATTGCCCCTCCATTGATGGCACACCCAGCCGAAGTGCCATTCAGGCAACACCCTTCATTCCTCCCTGTGAATTACCCCAGCTCCTCACCAATCCCTTCTGCGTTCTTTCTGCCTCTCCAGTCTCAGTTTGCCCTCCAGTTGCCAGGGGAAGCCAGCAGCCATTTGCCACAGCTCAAGTCCAGTTTATTTCCACCAGCAGGGACCTCCAGCCTTTCCCCATGCACACAGTTCAGCCCTGACACTGGATTACATCCTTTGACCTGCACGACAAGCCCTTCAGTGTCAGCCTCCACGTCTCAGCTTGTGGTCCCCACACGTGTCGATCCTATGGTATCGCTCGTAGTCCCTGTTCGCATTCAGACTAACATGCCATCATATGGGAGCGCGATGTACACAACTCTCTCTCAGATCCTCGTCACCCAGTCACAGTGTAGTTCATCTTCTATTGTCCTTCCAAAATTTGATGATCGCCAGCCCAAGAGCACTCTGGTCTGCAGTGCTGATGTCCATGGAATAGGTTTTGATTTGGCACAGATGATCACAGAGGATCAGAGGAGCATCTTCCCGAGTCCATACTTGAGAGTGCCATTACCATTGCCAGAAAGGAAAGGCTATATGCCACTCACATCCCCATCAGAAAGTGTCCTGGGATTAGAAGGGGGTCCATCAACAGTCAGTGGAAGCAAGCGGATGTTGTCTCCAGCTGGTAGCTTGGAGCTTACAATGGAAACACAACAGCAGAAAAGAGTGAAAGAGGAAGAAGTATCTGAAGTGGAAGAAAAGCTAGAAGTGGTGAAACCACCCGGTACAATAGAGGAAGGAAAAAAGCAGGACACATCTCACTTTCTGGCAGAGAGCCAAGGCAGAGTCGAGGTAGAAACTCCACCTAATTTATCCTTGGAGCAGTCAGAGCCAAAGGAAATCCCAAGTAATTTGCAGCCAGCCTTGCCCCGTTCAGGTGCTTCAAGTTTTGAGGCACTGGAGGAGTACAAGCAGCCAGGTGGCAAGCAGCTCCGCAGCAAGGCCCCTTTGCAGACAGTAAAGAAGGAAGATTCCAAAGAGCTGGCGGAGCATCTCCCACCAAACCCTCCGAGTCCTGCACCTCAATCAGATGCAACTCAAAGTGCAATGAAGTCTCAAGAAGGTACAGACATGAAGAAGGTACTGCAGTTCCCCAGTCTCCACACAACCACTAATGTCAGTTGGTGCTATTTAAACTACATAAAGCCAAATCATATCCAGCAAGTTGACCGAAGGTCCTCAGTGTATGCCAGCTGGTGTATTAGCTTGTATAATCCCAATCTACCAGGTATATCCACTAAAGCAGCCCTCTCGCTCCTGAGGTCCAAGCAGAAGGTGAGCAAAGAAACCTACACCATGGCTACAGCTCCACGTCCAGAGTCAGGCAGGCTCGTACCGTCCAGCTCCAGGAAGCCAAAAATGACTGAGGTAAGAAAATGATTTCTTTTTCTCGTATTATATTTGTGTGGGTCAGGGCGGGAGAAGGAAGAATTAGCAAGTAATGGATTTAGTTTAGTAAAGACTGCTAGGTGCATCACTTTGCAGAGTACTTGCTCTTACTGGGATTGCCTGAGTGAAAACATAAAACAGTATAAGACAAAAGAATGCAAGACTCCTCTATGGCATGACAGTATTTTTTCTATAGTTCAATTTCTATTAATCTGGTGATCACCCTCATGTAAGAAAATACTTGGCCACAAAAATTACACATAAACTTGCCTTTCTGAAATAGCACTTTTATAGATAAATGCTTATTGAATTCCTTATGTTTTGCATATTATTAATAAAAAAGACGCTAAATCAATGGGGATGTTTCAGATAATGAGATTCTGACTATAATCTACCTATCCTATATTTATCAAAAGGGGAGCTGAACACTTAATAGCTTTAAAGGCCAGATTACACAGGTATTTAGCCACCTAAAGTTGCAGAAACACATGTACTAGGATTTTCAGAAGTGTCTATAACTAGGGATTTATGTGCCTGATGCAGCTGCATTTGTATATCCCGCTACACTAGGCACCCATCTCATTTTGAGGCTTTAAAACCTTTGCACATGTGGCTCTACACTGTTTGGAGAGTTAACGGAAAGAAGACAGCAGTTTTCAGTTCTTATTGAACTATACCAGAAGGTTGTCAGCTATTTTACCTGTGCAGGGCCCCATTAAAGTCCTTGAGCTACCACATGGGCCCAAGGCTCTAGAGAAGATGCTATGGATTATTTCATGGTGCTTTTCCCCTAGTTTTGATGCTGGGAAGTGTGTAAGAGCAGATCTTGTTACTGTTTTTTATTGGTGCAAAACCACACAAATCCCTCTTAATCCAGGTCGTGATCATGTATATTAGCAAATAGAACTGCTCTAAAGATTTTGCAATTTTGCTCATTTCATGGCAGTTTATACTGATGGATTGTTCATTTTATTTCTGAATCACAAAGTGAACTCTGAGTATTGAATTTATCATAATTTCTGCTGCTGCTCCTTATAAATATACCTTAAAATCCGCATTAGAGATGCAGTATTTCAGTGTGTCTTTATTTCTATTCAATGCAGATATCCCAAGGATGGTGTTTCAGGGAATCAAGAGATAGAGAATGATGTGTCTATTATAATAATAATTAATATTTTAGATTGCATCTTTACTCACAAAGAATAATAGTTAAAAGCACTATACACATTGTGGGTTTCATTCTGAAAAAGGTAGAGCATCCACACTTCTTTTGAGTTTGATATGAGATGTGGGCATTTACGAATGCCTAGTAGTGCTTTTAGGTTGTATTGAGGAGGAGGATGGCCTCAGTATGGGGTTTAAAGTATTTATAACCCTGAAGTCATAGGTTAAAATCTAGACAGAATTATTTAGGTTTTAATCCTGCATGTTGGTATACCAGCATGTATACCAGTACATTACATATGGTTTACCCCAAAGAGACTCAAAACATTTTTAGCTGAGACCTTAAAAATTAAGACCAGATGTACATTAAGGAGTTTATGACAATTTAGATACATTTGCATTTTACATTTTTATGTAAAATGTAAAATTTACATTTCTGGTGTAAGTGCATCATTCACCTAGAAAACAGCTTCGCTTAGTTAACTGGTGCAAATAAACTAGGATTATTTCAATGGAGATACATTGACCTAGTGACAAATACATAAGTGATTTTGATGAGGTGTTTAGTGCAAGTGAAATTTTAAGTTTAGTCTTTTAATATCCAGGTTACTGGTCAAGATAAGGTGGAGTGTATTCCTGGCAACTCAGAAAGCTGCTTAGTGTGGCAGGGGTGAGGCAGCCTGTGAAGCTGCTGGCAGGTGTGGGCTAGGGCTAATCATGAGTCAGCTGACCCAGGTAGCCCACAGGTGAGGCTAGGCTGGGTCACCCGACTCAGGAGGATGGCTGGGCTTATAGCAGGTAAGCCCAGCAGTAAGATCTGAAGCCTGCTGAGAACACCACCTCCGCAGGAGGACTGCAGCTGTGGAGCACCACCACAGAGAGAACAGCTGAAGCCATCAGGAGGGTTGAGGAGGAACTAAAGGGAGGAAGAGGTTCCTAGAGACCCAGGGAATGGTCCAGGAGCCTACTGAGAAGCTGAGAGTATGGGACCAGCAAGAGTGGTCCTACTAATGCAATATGCTGCTAGCCTTCTTCACAAGGGCACACTGTTGGCTCATATTCAGCTTCTTGTCCACTGTCATCCCCAGGTCCCTTTCTTAGCCAGTCAGTCCCCAGGCTGTACTGGTGCATGGGATTGTTTCATCTTAAGTGCAGGACTTTGACCTTGTCTTATTGAATTTCATGACCTTTTTTTGAGTCCAGTCCTCCAGTTTGTCTAGGCCTGACAACAAGTACAAACCCTTCTTGTTACCTTTCAAATCTGTTGCTAGCTGCAACCCCAATTGTGCTCTGGCCTTCCTGACTTCATCCCTGTATGCTTGAGAAAGACTCTGATACTCCTCCCTAGTTGTTTGTCCAAGTTTCCACTTCTTGTAAGCTTCTTTTTTTGGATTTTAGCTCACTGAAGAGTTCCCTGCTAAGTCAAGCTTGTCTTCTGCCAGACTTGCTAGTCTTCCTGCACATTGGGATAGTTCATTCCTGTATCCCCAGTAAGGTTTCTTTAAAATTCAGCCAGCTTTCCTGGACTCCTTTCCCCATCAGACTGGCCTCCCAGGGGATCCTACCGATCAGTTCCCTGAGCAAGTCAAAGTCTGCTTTTCTGAAGTCCAAGGTCCTTACTCTGCTGCTCTCCATCCTTCCTTTCCTCAGGATCATGAATTCAGTTATCTTGTGGTCACTATTGCCCAAGTTGTCATCCACTACTGCAGTCCCCACCTATTCTTCCTTGCTTGTGAGAAGCAGGTCAAGAAGAGTATGGCCATTAGTTGGCCTCTCCAACAATTGCACCAGGGAGTTGTCCCCAACACGCTCCAAAATCTGTCTGGATTTCCTGTGCACTATTGTATTGCCCTCCCAGCAGATGTCAGGGTGACTGAAGTCCCCCATGGGAACCATGACCTGTGATTTGGGAAACTTGCACTAGCTGTTTGAAGAAAGCCTCATCTACTTCATCCTCCTGACCTGGTGGTCTATAGCAGGCACCCACCATGACATCACCCTTGTTGCTCTCCCCTCTGACCCTAACCCAGAGACTTTCAACAGGCCTATGTCCAGTTTCATACTAGAGCTCTGAGCAATCATACAGCTCTTTTGCAGAAAGCACAACTCCCCCTCCACTTCTCCCCTGCCTATACGTTTTGGATAGTTTATACCCATCCGTGATAGTGCTCCAGTCATGCAAACTATCCCACCAAGTCTCTGTTATTCAAGTCACATCATAGTTCTGGTACTATGAAAGGACTTCCAGTTCTTCCTGCTTGTTTTCCAGGCTGTGTACAGACATTTGAGGTAACTAGCTGATTGCCCTACTTTTTCAGGAAGAATGAGAGAGCCTCCCCTAGTTGCCCCCTCTTGCTTGTTTCCTCCAGGTCACCCATTTCCATACTTACTTACCTCAGGGATTTGGCCTCCATCCCCTGGCAAACCTAGTTTAAAGCCCTCCTCACTAGGTTAGGGAGCCTGTCTGCGAAGACGTTCTTCCCTCTCTTTGTCAGGTGGATCCCATCTCTTCCTAGCAATCCTTCTTGGAACAACATCCCATAGTCAAAGAAGCCAAAACATGGTTTGTGGCACTTTTCACTCCTTTACAAATGGGGAGACTCATGGAGAAGCTCATGAAGAGTGTGGCTTACTGAAGGGCTGTCTTTGTGCATATAGTTTGCTGTGCCTATGGTTTGGAGGAAGCGTCAGTGGTTGAAAATGAAGTTGTTGTGGGTGAGGATCAAGTGGATGATTTGTATAATCCATGCTTTTATAGGTATTTCAGGCAGGGATCTGTGCCTTCACAGTGTGGGATGATGGTATAAAAGCTGGTGACATTGATAGTTGTAAACATGGTTTTCTGAGGGCGGTGACTAAGGATCTGTATTGTCTTGAGGAAGTCTATTGTGTCCTGCAGAAAAAATGTTATTTAAGTGACAGCTAGTTTCAGGATAGTTGCAATGAATCCTGTTAGCTTTTCAGTGAAGGTACCACAGTTGGATATGTTGGGTCTTCCAGGGTTACCTTGTCTGTGGATCTTTAAGAGCATATTTTGAGTCCATGGAGTAGGAGAGGGGAGTATTAGTAGAAATAGTTTTCCCTGAAGTCGTTTTTTCCCCTTACTGACTTCCATTGCTATGGATGATGGCCTTTGAGCTTCTAAATAAAGTATGCAAAAATTCAGCCTTCTCAAACTGCTGCATCAGAGGATAAATGATAAAGCCACACTCAAAAATTTTCACATTCAAAACTGTGCGCGTCATATGAAGCAAGTTGTTTCATGAGATCCTATCTGTGTAGTCACCAAGATTTCATTTAATTTCCTTGCATTCATCCTAGATGCAGTCTTGCTTTTCTTAGATGAGATTAACTGACTTAGTACAGACAGACATAGGGCTGCATGGCATAAACATCATACGTTATGAAGTCTTGCTACATAGCATCTCAGTATGCATCTGCCTTTCATTTTTTTTTTTTTTTTTAGCAAAAGGGGCACAGACTTGTCAGTGAAAAGAAAAGAAAGCTTCACTCTAAGAACTTGGGAGCCAAACAGTTTTTGCTGGCCTATTTGTGAACATTCGTACTGAGACTTTGCTTAATATTGGTTTTGGGGAAGGGAAGTCACCTAAGAATTCTCAGTAAACAGTGGTTCATAAAGAAAAAGTATATATGACTACAATGCAGGTTTCTGAAGAAAAATACTAGAGGTTGAGTTCAAATGTATTTGCATGTGTATCTTTCCCAGTAATTTGTGTAGTCCATGGAGGGGGTGGGAGGTAACTCTAAAGATAGAAGGATGAGCTAGAAGTGTAGTGTTCTGCATTCTAGCCTTGGCTCTGCCACACACTCGTAGTGTGACCCAAGACACAACACTTAGTCTCCTATATCTCAGTTTCTCAGTTGTTAAAATGAGGATACCCATACAGACCCACCTTATAAGAGGAATATGATTCTTAAATGTGGATTAATTACTATTGTTATAACATTTATATTGCTCTTAATGTATATGGTACTTTTAAAATATCTACACCCATCTTAAGAGGTCAGTGTAAATAAGGCATGACAAAAAACAAGGAGCAAGATCCAGAATCAGAGGCCATGTTTAAAATGTAAGTCCTGATTACCAAACTTTTAGTCATGGTAGTCAACAGCATGTATGGTAGGTTTCCTTCTTTGGGAGCCTGCTGTATGAATGTTTTTTTTTTACTTTTCTAGAGCCATTGAAAATGTGTAATCACTGATTATTTTACTCTTTTGGGGAGGTAGGTTCATTTGCCTTCACTCCTTTCCAATGAAGGTCGAAAAGATGTAACTAGAGCTGAGAAAGAAGAGGATAAAAGAGGAAAATCAGAGGAAGATGCTCCCATAACCAAAAGAGGGGAGCCTGCCAGGATCAAGATCTTTGAAGGAGGGTAAGTATCTCATATTTTTTCAGACATTCGTTTCTGCCAGTTGCATGAGACCTATCAGTAAAAACAAAGTCAAGTCAGTAAAGTCATCATGTTGTTTTCAGCACAGGATGGCCAAACGTAGATGGATTTCAGCCATTCTCCTTCTACCTTACCTCAGGCACTTTTAACTAAAGTGACCCCTAAAGAGCTGCATGTAATTCAAGATGAATTAAATTTCTTTCCTGAGTTTGCTTTCAAGTTAGCAAGCAACTCATTAGGTCCTCTCTGCAGGTGGTTGAGTGGAGACAGCTGAAGAGCATAGATGTTTCCTGCAGCTGTTATTCTATAGAAGATGATGGATATTTACTAGTTCTTTTCAGAGCCTTCAGCTCAGAATAAGGTTTCTAATAGTCTGAATAATCTCTTTTGGTTCCGGGATGTTTTTGGTGGAAGAGGAAGGATGGATTGCATTTTATATACTTGCATTATATATACTTGTTTTTATTCCTATCCATCTGTTTGATTAGTTCACTAAAGTAACTCCAACCAAAAGAGTGCAAGTGCTAAATTTTTACTTTATTGTACTCTTACTTCAAGGTGATTCAGCAATCGTTCTTGCACTGGATTAATATTTCCATCTCTTGACATCTGTAACTGTTATTAATAAATAGTATATCAAATTGATACAGTTACAGATCCTATTTCCTGTATATTTCAAGGGGAACAAAAAGACACTTCAGAAACTCAGAGCACAATATAGCAAACCTTCTGAGTACCAGTAAGTTCTCTTGGGTTTTTCTGGTAGGACATCACTTTGTTGCATCAGGGCTTGTGCCTTTCTCTCCCTGTTGTTACCTGTAGACATTTTCTTGTCTTTTAAATATTTAAATTTGATCTAAATTTATAATTAAAAAGACAAAATAAAGTTTATGAAAGTATGCTCTGACTGAACAATATATCCCTTGGATCAAAGTATTCACTCAGATTTACAAGTGAAGCTTGTATACTTATAGGCAGCAACAGCAAATGGTAGATTCAGATAAAGAACAGAACAGTAAACAAATAATACATGTAATGATGAAGGAAGGGTAGAGATTCACCTTGCAGACTTAAATAAATATAAGGTCCATTTCTGCCCTACCTTCTGCCGGACTTCAGACCTAACACTGCTAACTACATCTTTCTGCTTATGAAATGGTGAGTGCTCTTGATAGTAACTCGCACAGACTTCATTATCTAGCACTGAATTAGGGGGCTGGCTAGGTATAGCAGGAAAGGAAAAACAGTGGGTGAACTGAGTACTTTATGTTAGGATTATCCTTATGTAGTGAATAGGTTCATCTGCCTGTGCGATCCTTGTATTTTACTATCTTAATCCCAAGGAGAGCCTCCGTTATCCACATGTTGTTTCCTCCTGCAATGGAGATATCTCACAGGAGCATGTAGAGTCCTGGCAATTAGATTCCTTGCTTCTCATGAGTAAGTAGGGCCAAAGTTTGTGTGTCTGAAGTTCACCTTGCATTAGACAAAGTCAATGAGGTTTGTGCAAGGAACGGCACAGAGGAATTCTGCCCAGATGGTCTCCTCACTGCCGCCTCCTCCATTCAGGGTGGGAGGCACTCTGTCAGTGTGGCCTATTGCAAAAGGATTCCACTCTGAAAAACATTTTGCTAATAAAGGGGAAATGAATTGCAAGTGTCCCTTTCCATTCACCAGGCGGAATGACATGGATTCTATCAGCCATGTGATCTTAACTATAAATCCTTTACAGCACAAAACAAAGTAACCTTTCAACTGCATATAACATCAAGGAATATACTGTATTTTCTTGCATGCAACATGTCCCAGAATATAATATGCACTTTGTTTTTTTCAAAGGCAAAATGAAGACAAAAAGATTTTCCTTGTAGGAAGCAAATGAGTTGCAGTAGCTAGGGAGCTAAGTCCTGCTCATTGTTCTGCTCCCTGTGGATGGCTGCAGATTTTACTTCCAGTTTCATCCAGTAAGCTACAGAACCTACACTTACCACAGTTCTCACATATAATGTGCATTTTAATTTTCAACACTTGTTTTTTGGGGAAAAGGTGCATGCATTATGTGAGAAAATATGATATTATCCTGAACTTACATTTTTTTTAAAAATGTCACTAGAAATAACTTAAAAGAAATGATTATACTATGTGTAGAAAAGACAATGGCAGGTGCTTAGTATCAAAGCTGTTCACTAATGCAGTAGTACATCAGAATGGGGTACTAAAATATTATCCCCCAATTGATATGGAAAAGGAACCACTTGGAGCTCAGACAAAGGAAGGCAGTCCACCTCTGGAAGCACCTGGTGGTCAGTGTCTCTTATAAAGCAGGTACAGCTACTGAACAATTTAGCCCCATCAGGCTTTAAGATCTATCCATCTGTCCTCTCTCAAAACACTTTCTGTCAGTGCAGTGACAAACCTGCCAGAGAGCTCCACTAGTTCATAGTACTTTACACAAGATATTTTACGAGCCAGAACACCTCTCCTTCTTGTCTTCCTGGAAAATATTTGTCTGAATTTAGTTACAAACAAAACTATTCCTAAGAAGTTATTCATGTTCTCCCACATCTTCAGCCCAGCCTGACTGAGTATGAGCCGGATCTAACCTTCTGGCTAGGTCTGGTTGGTTTTAGATCTTTTAGGAGTGTTTCAGTGCTTCTTCTGGGTCAGCCAGAGGAGTTCACAGCAAAGCAATTCCAAATGCTTCTGCAAAGATTGAGCTTAATCCATCTCTTGCTATAGCTCTCTCTGTTTCTCTTAGCAGTCTTTTTATTTCCTTAAAATCCTTTCTCATTCTCACTGCTGCTGTCAGCACTCTTGTGTATTGCCATGCTCTCTGGCTTCACCATTTAGCTTTACTACATTTTTTGTTGTGACAAGGTTGACATTACTAGTTCTGCTCCCCTTCTGCTGTTGTATTCACTGCTGTGTCCAGCCAATTTGAATTTTAGGGCCCGGCTGGCGAACAGGGGTAAAAGAGACAAAACTCCAGCTCCCATCCCACCCACTAGCCAGTTTTACAGGACAAGAAAATTAACTAGACTCGCGCCCTAAAGGGGATCCCTTGGAGTTGACTGCTCTGCCTGCCTCAAGTATCACTCTTTATTCTTAGATGTCTCCCCATTTGATCTGAAAGATTGGTGGGCTGCTTGGCTTGTTCTTTATGCTCAGGTGGACTTTTTGAGCAGATATGTTTCCTAATTGGAGCTCTACATTACTTGACCTAGAACATCTGATTTAGAATCTACTTTCTATGGATCTTGTATAGTGACATATACTCCCGTTCAATCTGTATTCAAAGTTGGTTTCAAAATCCAGATATAGGGGCGTAAGTGTTCACCTTCAGATTTATATCAGCTTGGAAGTGACCAAAAATGGCCCTTTTGGGATATGATGGCCACATCCAGAGAAGGGATGTGTGCTTGCAGCAGCAGCACAAATAGCTACTTTTTGCTGCAGTGCATGCCCCTGCACATGCCCTTTGTGGCAGGATACATTGTTCTGCTGTGAGTAAACTGCCCACTCCCAGCTACTCTCTGCTCCCAGCTGGGCTCCATGTGCTGGGAGGCGGGATGTGCTGTGGCACCCTGTGCCCCAGCCAGCGGGGAAGTAGGACTAGGCAACCCAGCAGGCTTCCCCAGCTGCCCCATCTCCATGTGCCTCAGCACAGGAGCTCTGTAGTGCAGCCCCCATGCTGAGGCAAATGGAGGCAGGGGAACAGCCAACCCAGGGCTGCCTGCTCCTGCATCTTGGGGCACACTGCTGGGCCACAGTGTGCCTCAGTATGGGGTCTCATTAGTCCTGGCACGTGCTATTTTCGTGTGCTTTGCACTCCTTTTTTCCAAGGTATTTTTCTGCTAATGGGAAATCCCACTAGTGAATTTTTCCCCTGCACTGCAAATTAGCAGTGCCACACGTGGTTTAACATGTGACAGATGCTGTTTGTGACACCACAGAGAAGTTTGTGCCTGCATGTGTGGACACAAACCGTACCTACCTGCATGTGTGGACACAGCTGATTGGTCTCAGTTTCGTCTCTATAAGTAGCAGCACAGTAATCAGTATCATGAAGTGTTATCAGCAGTCAGAATAAGAACTCAGTTCAGTGAAACCATTGTAACTTTTCCCTATTTCAAACAATGTTAAAGTTACAACAGTTTAGCTCACCTATACCGCTATAGAAGCAGTTTGATGTATGTTTATAGTGGAGAAAATGATACCTACTCCTGAGCAATGATTCCTTCCTCATTTAAAATAGTTAAAGGTACATATGACAACAACCCAACATACAAGCAAGCATATTCTATGTGTGAGCCTTTCTGTAATACTGGGAGCGTCTACACAAGACGCTACTGTGCAGTGGTTACTAAACATTTATTTAGTACTTGTATGAGGAAATACTAAATAAATGTATATTAACTGAAGTTATTGTGTAGTAACATCAGCGGATGCCTTTTCAGTGATGCCACTTCACAGTAGCCTAATACTACTGTGCAGTAGCATCTTGGCACAGTTTTTGCCATACCACGTTGTCTGTGGAGCTGCATCAGCCTATTGTGCAGTCAGTGTCTCATGTAGACATCCCCACTGATGCTATTTTGACTGCAGAGACTAGCTACCTGCACAGTTACTCCTCTTCATATAGTGTCACTGGAAGTCAGCTGCATGAAGCAGCCAGCTCAGAGTTTGTACTCCATAAGGAGCTAATAGAAATATCCATGTGGTCTTTCACTGAGGAATATTTTTGTGGTTTGGAACTGTAAAAATGATCTTTGAAGGTCAGGCTGGCCAGTGTTAGTTTGGGAGAACCGTTGTGTTGCCACAGTGGTTCTGTGTCACCTTCCTCAATACACTTTGGTATTTCAGAGGCATCTTACCCATTTTGAAACCTTACATCGTGAAGCGGTAGATAGATATCGACTTGGTTTGAAAGTGAGATCTATGATGGTATCATAATTTTGTCAGAGAAACCCTGCCTGTTTACTGTGCATTAGTGTTTTCAAGATGAAATCTAATATTATTAGGAGTAGTTATGGTCAATATATCGTCTTCTGTTTCATGACCAACTCCTCTGCACTTTATTAGTGTCCATCAGTTGGCTTATTGCACCTGATCAATTGCACTGGGGAGGATAATACCGAGATCTAAGCAAGTTAAAACTGATAGCATTTATTTTAGATGTCTACAAGAACATCACATAAAAATGGATGCTTCATAAAAGAGGAAGATAGACGTGAATTCTGGACAAAGGGGGCGCATCTACATGAGATGCTACATTGCTGTAGCAACGTGCTATGGCAGTGTAGCTCATTGCTATAGTGATGTAGTGTTAGAGGGCACAAACTGTGATGCTGACACTATGTCACCGTAGCGACGAGCTACCTTGTTATAGTGCATTGCTATGGCGACGTAGCTGCTAAAAATAACCGTGTGCCATCTTTTAGTACTTCCTAAAGCAAGTACTAAATGATGGCTCAGTATCAATTGTGCCATGAAGGGCATGTGTAGATGCGCCCAGTGAAGACAAACGTTGACTTTTCTGTTATCTGATTGTTACAGTTTAACCTTTATTTTATCTCCTATGAACAGCCACTTGCTAGCATATTTGGCCTAATTTTCCTCTCATATGAACCCCTTAAAAACAAAATGCACAGCTCCTTTGACTTCAGTTTAGCTACTCCCAATATATACCTGTGTGTGTTAACTTGATACATTTAATTATATTCTCCTCTCTTTTTTTTTTCTTCTAACCAGTATTTACACTAATGTAATGCCATTAACTTCAGTGGAGTTTGATTTAAATAGATTTTAGTGAAAGAAGAGTCAGTCTGCCACATTTTAGTTTACCGTGTCTTGAGTTGTCAAGGAAATGGTGTCTGTGTTCTTTCTCTTACAAAATTTTGTGAGTGGATTTGGTATAAGTTGGGTCAGGATTCAAGTCCTTGTTGAGGGTCACTGTTTTTCCTCTTTTAATTCCTTTATCCAGTCTGCTTAGGACAGTAACACATCAGTAAAACAACAGATGGCTGTAGCGTCATCAGTCCTCTAAATCAAGGTCATAATTTCCCTGTAAACACACTATCCCACCCAGGGCTCCCTTGAAAAAGCAAAAGTCTTCCTGGAAGAATTCATTCCCAGCCCACAGCATTTTCATCCTTGTGCAGTACAAATAATTAGAGGTCTGGGTGAGAGTCAAACTTTTAGTTGTGCAGAAAGTCCCTCCGTTGAAATGCAGAGCACTGCTTTGTAGCACTGTCTTCCAGCTCCCATGTTATGAGACTGCATATGGGATTGTAACTATGATGGGG
>NW_005841831.1:7246885-7251227 GCF_000455745.1 Alligator sinensis | reverse complement strand
AGGGAAAATGGGGAGAGCTTGAGGGTGTTTTATGAGATTTCAACATTGCTAATTCATGCATACATTTTAAAGAAATTCCTTTCAGAAGCCCCTCCACCCCCGTGACTTCTTGCCTTTGTGCATTGGCCTAGGATCTGTGATTGGCCTCTCCTTGGTGATCTCATCCCAGTTATATGACAAACTGTGAAAGCTGCAGTTCCAATACTGGCTGACACACACCTCATGGAAAATCCCTGGCACAACAATACACATATCTGATTACCCCAGAGAAAACCTCCCATTTAAATAAGCAGATTTCACAATATGCAACTCTAACCCTGCACATGGAATCCAATTCACTCAGGGGGTTTCCTTTGCTGCTTAGGTGAGTTCTAGAAATTTACCCTGTTTATTTTGAAAGGAGTGATTTTCCCAGGAACATTGGCTTGAGCACATAATGAGCCATGTATCCGCGGAGAAGGAGGAATCTGACACATCTGACGTCAGTATAACACACAAAAATACTATTGTGTGCGTGGGAAATTACTATCCACATGAGAACATTGCTAATTCTCATTCTGCAAATCTGCTAAATCTCACTCAGCAGTCTCAGTCCACTTCTCAGCAGAGTGCTAGAATGAGGTATTGTGTATCTGTGAAGTGGTGAGCAAGTTAATTATTAATTTGTTTGTAATGTGCATATACTGGGAGTTATTCCTATTATAATATTTTGCATTCTAAATATTAGGTGAAACGGGCTTGTCTATGTTTAATTAATGTGAAAACTATGCTGGAGGAGGGGAGAGGTTCCTGTGAGTAGAGAGCTTAATTTTTCAGTTAGGGAAATGATCCAAACGATTAATGCCCATGAATTTTGGCTGCCACCAGATTCGGGAAAAGTCTGACTTTCAGAGTTGCTGAGTTTACGTGGCTATGTTCCATTCATTAGCTCTGTAAATGCTCAGTACCTCTGCAAATCTAGATTTAAATATGTCATTGTGAACATTTTTGAAAATGTGGGCTTTAGAGTTTCAGACAACACCTCGTACACAAACAGTAATCCTTCTTGACGGGCTATTTTTAGAAGTTTTGCTGTGCCTGTTTCTTTAAAAGACAAGAAAGCAACAGAAAAAGTGTTGAGGAGGTGATGCTGCTCAAAAATGATATGGCCAGTGTCTTTCAAATGATAATTTACCTTAAAATATGAAGAATAGGAGATTTCCTATCATTGCCTACCATTGCCTAAGATTTTTGGAGGAGGTATATGCACACCACCTGCTGGAATTAATGGAAGAATTAATATAACAACACTGTGCTCAGTGTTGAAATGTTTTTATGGAGTCTTGAGTGTTGTGTTTTTGGGTGGCGGGGAGAAAGGGGGGAGTTTCTGTCGGTTTGTTTGTTTGTTGTTTTTCAGTTTGTTACTTATTACAAAAAAAACATGTTAATCCAAAACTGACGCCTCTTCGGGGGCCTTAGCATAAGTAAGTGATGTCCTATTCTCTGTTAAAAGGATCCTGGTAAATACCCCTTTTAATAAAAGCGAGTAGAAGTTTTGGCATCTCCTAAACAATCACAGCGCTAATCTTCCTTACAATTTCACCTGGTGAACAGTGCTGGGATAGTGGGGACTGGAGGCATGCCATTCAGTAAGAGAGGACATATGGTTATTTCTCAGGCCTCTTTTGAGTATCATGAGTTTATGCTGTGCTTACAGAACATAAACTAGGGATTTTTTAAGCCCAAGGCGTTTCTAATCCAAATAAGACAAGATACAGGACACTAATACAAGAGAAGAAAGTCTGTGACTTGCATATACTGACCAGAAGAGAAGAGGGATTGTTTGAAGCAGTGGGTTTGCAGGCAGCAAGAGGGTGTATTTGATGGAGGAATTCAGAAAATACAGCATAAGGACTGGGGTCAACCAAAACATGTTTTGATTTTTATCCTTTGCACTTAAGTGAAAAAAATTAGGTCATATCAAGCTTTTCCATTTGAAATTTACTTCTGTTTATTTCAGTCTTTCTTTTAAAGCTCAAAAGGGAGGCATTTTAGGTTAAACAAGATATTAACCTCAAGTAAATATTGACAACTCTGCTCTGCTTAAAATTTTCAGTTATTCAGAACTGCCCCCCCAATCAGTTTTTACAAAGCTCTGTACAGGAAGTCAGTTCCAGGAGCAAGGGCAGTGTAGTACAAGGCAGGAAGCAGAATACAAAAAGAAAAGAAAAGTGGGAAATATGAAAGTGCAGAGAGAGCTAGAGGGCACACACAAACAAAACCACACATGTAACCAATTTGGAAATCCAGCTCTGTACATTTAAGTGTGTGTGCATGTGCACATGTGTGTGTGTGTGTTCATTGTGAGTAGCTGACTAGATTTCTTAGATGAAAATCTCTTTGGGCCTGGTTACATGTTACTTCGAGCTGAACAAATTTTGATTGGCTTAGTGCTAGCTTGGAGTTTGGAGCACTTGCACTTTTAAGTCTAGAAACCTTCTTGGACTTTACCTACCTGCACAGCTGTGACTTGCCACTGGAGGCCTGGTAAGCAGGGAGGTTCCTTCCATCTCTACTTCTCTGTGATTCCCTATGCTTCTAAGGCCACAGCTTGCTCCTTTCCTTTCCTGCTAGTAACTGAGCTGCAGCCCTATGACTCCAGCAGCACCCTCCTCCATGCACTGGATTCATGCACAACCTGGCTGCTGCAGGGTGGAGGGCAGCCTGCTGCCAGAGAAGCTGCTGCTCTGGGATGGGGTGGCAGGTACTTCAGCCTCCTGGTCAGGCTGAACATCCCTGATGCTTGCCAAGGCCACCAGCTGAGAGGGGAAACTTGATCAGAGCAGGTGGCACTCAGCAGAATGAGTGAAGATGGGTAGGCTCGGAAAGGAGTGGGAGAGGTTGGATCAGCAATTGCCAGGTGTGTGCGCGGCTTGGATGAGCTCTCATTAAAAACGGTGGGCTGCGTGGCTCAGAGTCTCCAGCTAGAAGGCTGGGTCAGCACTAAGAAGGGAGGGAGAGGAACTTTTATGGGAGACGGGGATGGTGGGGATTGCAGGAAGTCTGGCGGGCAAAATGCAAAGTGCTGCACTTACCTTTTGACTGGTGTTAAGAGGGACATGCAAGGATGAAGATGGTGGGTTGGGGAAGAGAGAGGGATCAACCCTGCCACATAACACCCATGTGGTGGTGGGCTGATTGGCAGGGGGGGGTGCGGTGTCCATAGAAAATAGGGCGGGTGGGAAGGGGCCACTGCATCCTGGGATACTGGAGGACTTCAGCTTGGGTGGCACATCTGTGAGGACTGACCGCACATTAATGGAACAGGAGCTGCATTGTGTGGATCAGAGATACTCCAGGGCAGGATTAGCATAACTTTGAGCTGCGTAACAAGTGTTTTAAGCTACTTAATGGTGTTAACGTGCAGACAATCCAGCGATTAAGACCCACAGAAGCTGTCTAAAAGTAACATGTAGCCAAGGCCCTTTGTCATGGAGAGGTAACTAGAGGCCTTGTTACACAGTAATTTTAGGTGGCTTCTGGAGCTTTTAACCTCTGGACCGGCTGCATATTAACACCTTTTAAGTAGCTTAAAGTTACGGCACTCCAGGGCAGAATTATCTTCATTCTGCCTAATTTTGCTCCTGTTCCATTAAGGTGTGACTGCTCTTCAGAGCTAGTCTGCCCAAGTTGAAGTCCACCACCATCCCAGGATGCAGTAGCCCCATCCTGAGTCAGGGTGGGGATGCTGGGGTGCAGCAGGGCCAGGCATGGCACATCTGCCTCACTGATCCTGCTGGGCAGAGGCAGCACCACAGTCCTAGAGTGCCCAACAAGTGTGGTGCCTCCTGGACTGGCTTGCTGCTCTGAATGCCTAGGCCTGACTTGGGCTGACAAGCTGGTGTTCACCCCTCCTGCTGACCCACAGTTGAACCTGCACCCAGCCCTGGACTCCACTGCAGCGTGTCATCCATCAGGTGCCTGTGCCCCCAGAACCTGGACACGTGCCCTGATGGATCCAGGTGTCTGGAGCAGGGTGGAGCTCGGTGGCTGCAACACAGCAGCCCAAGACCTGTTCCCACTGACCCCATGCTCTGCTGGGCATTGCAGTCTCCGGCCACCAGCTCCCCCCACCTAGCTTGCCTGACGGGGGGGTACAGGGACAGGACTTCCCACCCCCACCGAGTTTGGGAGATGGCTGTGAGTGGCACAGCCTCCCTGCCTGCTGTGTTCTGCCCATGCCTGAACGGGCACTGCCGAGCCTCTTGCTCCATGCCTAGAGCCTCCTGGCTGTTACGAGTTTAGGGGCATCAGGTGACTGCCAATCACAATGAGCCAGGCAGGGGAAGCCAGTGGCTGGGCC
>NW_005841831.1:7231394-7246854 GCF_000455745.1 Alligator sinensis | reverse complement strand
CCCTGGCCTGCCGTGCTGCAGTGGCTAAGCTCTACCCTGCTCCAGTCACCCAGCCCTGCTGGGATGTGTCTGTGTCCTGGGAGCCCAATCCTTTTTTTTCTCTTCCACTTACTACCCTGAGCTGCTGCTGGCTGGCTGGGAAAAGAGCTGGTCCTGCCCTTAGCTCCTTAGCTCCTAGTCCTGTCCCTGTTCACCACGCTTTTAGTGGCAAGTCACAGTTGTGCAGGTGAATTGTTTTTTCCCCAGAGATGGTTTTTTGACTTAAGGTGTAACTGCTCCACTAAACCGAACAAAATTAAGCCAATTAATATTTATTCATCTGACAGCATAAGGTGCAACAAGGCCCTGGTTTTCATTTCCAGGTAGACTGTGGGGTAGCTCTGGCTGTAACAATGTCACTCACCAGAACTGCCACTCACTTGGTGATGGTGCCTGTGTGTCAAGAACTCATTTAAGAAACAATCTCAGGTTATTAACTTTTAAAACAAGTTATTAATTTGTGATGCAGCAGCATGTTGCATAACCATTACTGAGCCTCCATACTCCAAAACACTGTTGCTTTCTGCTAGAGCTTGGAGCTTAAATGCTGACACCATTTTGGCTTTAATGTCATTGTTGGCTGTTCTGTGAATAGTGTTGTTAAGCAGTTGGAATTTACACTGTTTTGAATAGTCTTCCTAGCATTAATGCAGGTGGATACACAAGTGCAGACAAACACACATCATTCATGACTTGTGTGCTTTGTTGCTTGGCATTTCCTCTGCCGCCTCCTCTCTGGCTCTGAGTGTGAATAATGCCTCCGTGTGCCTATGGCTGCTGATGCTAAAGAAGGCTTTTCTTTAATACCAACTGTGTTTTTACTGAGTAGTTCCTGAACAAGTTGTTCCTTGTTCCTAAACATGTTCTCAAGAGAGTGTACAACAGTGGTTAGAGCAGAGAACCGTGACTCAGGAATCTGGGATTCTGTGCTTGCTTCATAACTCACCATGATTTTGGACGAATCTATTTTCCAAGTTTCAGTTTCTCTCTCTGTAAAATAGGAGTAAACATGCTTGCCAACTGCAGAGATGGGCTACAAAGCTCAGTTTTTTAATGTCTTTTAAAAAGCTTAATACTCTTTAATGAGAATTTTTACTGCCCCCTCCTCCCCCCACATTTCCTGCCTTGACTATGCAACTCCTTTCACATGTCAATTGGAAAGCAGTCTGGAGCTTATTCCTGTTTCTCCAGGAAATTAGACAAATGCAGAAGAATTTAGCCTGGGTTATTGTCTGGTTTTCTTTCCTCTTTTCTTTCTCTTTTCTAATGCATTAACAATGTTTCCTCTGTCCAGCCAATTTGCTTTCTTGATGCATCATCTTTGGCCCAATTCCACAATGCAGCTCACTGTTAATTTTCCACAACCATCTCTTATAAAAATATTATCTACTGTTTCCTATCTGACCTTGCAGTAGATACTCACCTTATCTGTAGGGATTTCTCTCATCCTGAATGGTGACTGTGGTGCTGAATCACTTTTGTAATCGATACCATTTGTTCATGGGAATTCCCTGGTATGATGCAAATGTGAGGGACCTGGGGGCTGTATGCCTTTCTTATCTGGTAAGAAGGCACAATTCCATCTAAAGGCAACACTGCCTGGAAGATTATAGTAGTTTTTCTTTCAGTTCTTTGTGGCATTTTGCCCTTTTTCTTCCATGGAAAAGGGAGCTGGCTGTGTTTGCTTTGGGTTAAAATGGGAGAAAATAAAGACAGAAGAGGCCATGAGTATAGAATGAGAAGGGATGCCTCCAGGTCACTCCTTAGGATACATTGGTAGCTGGCAGGGTAGCTTGCATTGCTCTTCCAGTTCTGGGGATAGGTGCTTTAGTATCCACGGCTATTAATCTCCTTTCTCCTACACTATATTATTTACAAATATAAAAACAAAGCATATGAATGTGATGTTCCAGTTACCCTGTATGGGTTGATGGTGACACTCCCAGGTGCTTAGCTCACTCTAGAAGGAAACCATGCTCCATGATACGCAGAGTCTGAAAAGGGAAGTGTCAGAAGGAAGACAGAAATAATGGAGAATGGGGCGCAGCATGCTGGACAAGTCAGTCCTGTTCACTGCTAGCAGGTTGGCAGATGTGCAGGAGAGCACTAGCCTACAGCTTGGAAGATGGGGAGTCATGTTCCTGCCCTGCTGCGAATTTGCTATGACCTTTGATGTATCTCTTAACCTCTCCATGCCTCAGTTCCCCACTGACAAATGGTGATAATGGTGCTTCTTTACCTCACAAGAAAAATGATATATGTAGGAATGTGGCTTTTCTGTAAATTTGAAGTCTGGCATTGCAGTTCCTTAGTAACCTCAGCTGATTTTCATGCAGTGTTTTTTTTATGCTCGACTATATATAAAAAAAATTCTAATCCCATGTGATGTAGCCATGTATGCTGTTATATATACCACACACACACACACACACACACAAATATATATATATCCTCCTCATGCAGTTCCCTTTGATTTCATTGTCTCTAATCAGGGCCCAGACAGAGGCCAAGCAAAAGGAAGCGTGACTCTGGAGCCCATGCTGAGGGACCTCCTCTGGCAGGGGGTGGTTCTGAGTCCTAGTTCAGGAATTATTTATGCATTTTGCATTTTAGTCATTGAACAAAATGTATAAACCAGTGTAGGCAGCAGGGACTGGAACCTGGACAGTGTTCTTAGACCAGTGGCATTGGTGGAGTAAAGCAGAGCATGTAGGGGAGGACAAACACTGAGATTCAAGGTGTTAGTTGGGGTAGGGTTGGACGAGATCCCAAAGGCAAGCATTAGAAATATATAGCAGATAACGTGTGTTAGGGGAAACCAATCTAGGATTTCAAATTAAAAAATAGCAGGGCAGGCAATTTTGGCAGCTATATTTTTCATAGACGAGAACAGAGGCAGGAATTAGATGGAGGAAGTTGCAACAATCAAGGTGGGACAGGTTAGTTAGAACAGAAGAGGACAGTGAGATATTTGATCAAAATGAGGAAGAAGAATTGATAAATGTTGGCAGGTGAAGGGAAAAGAATAATGAAGAATCAAAGATGACTCCAAGATAAGAAGAATGGTGGTATATATGTTCATGACAATGGAAACCATGCATACCCATACATGTTTTGAGTTACTGGGGCATGCGTGTGTGTTTCTTATCCTACACACACCTTCTCCTTGGTAAGAATAAATGTTTTTTCCAGGCTAATAAAAGTTTCCATTTAATAAAAGTTAATAGACTAGCTGGACACTCTCCCGTGTCAAAAGAAAACTTTCAAAGCTACAAATATAAAAGAATCCTTATTAAATGCTTTAGTATGTCTGTGATCACTCAGCCTGTCATTCTACTTTTTTTATATTCACAGACTTGATGGATTGTCTCTTATTTTGAGTCTGTTCAATATGAGCCAAATGTCTGGAATAATGTCTCCATGTTAGCAGAATGCTTCATGTGCTTGGGGCAAACATCAAAATTATAGGCTTCTCATATTATCGATGCAATGAGACAGTCTGTACAATAAATTTAGTGGAAAATTTTAGAAGGCAAAGGTTTTTACCAGATTTATTTAGGATTAGCCAACTTAGCATCTGCACATCAGGGCAGCCTGTTCTAATACAAAGTGTAATTTATAGGTACCAGTTAATGTGGTAAATTCTGAGTACTGTATAATCAATTAGAAACCTGACATCCTGCTAGGCCCTCTCCTAAGTAGGGGGAAGAGGACTTTAAGAATGTAGTTCTGAACTGACTTTTATGGGACTTCTTTCTCTGGCCTGTTGCTTTTCGGAGGATGGAAACATTGCTTATAAAGAGATTGACCTATTCTCAGGGAAATTTTAATATAATGCTTCATTTTTTTTTAATCTTCCAAAATTCAATACTTGATTTTAGAGTTGGTAAAATGTTAGAAAATAGGAAACCCAAGTAACAAAATGTGATGTGAAATTCTGGGGATCAATTCTGCATTAATATAGCAGTAGAGGTCTGAGTGATGTATTAAAAGTGCCTAAATCCCATTTTCATAAATTGACTTAACCAGGAGCCTAAACACCATTGAAAATAAATTACAAGTATCAACTTCGAGTTAGAAAGCATTTTCTTCTGCTTACCACAGTTTAAGGTTCCTAATTTGTTTAAGCATTTTTTTTAAAAGGAAACCCTGTTTTTGCTTAGTTTCCTGCCTACAAAAGGCGATCATATACTAAAATGATAGAATAAGGTAGGTGAGCATACTAATAGTAATGAGGAGGATTACACCTGGGACTGTTAAACTCTTTCCTCAAGCTTTGAATGTGGAGAGAACCAGAGCTCTGTTATTTTGTGACTCATCGTTTCAGAAGACGCTATGGAGCCGGATTAATTTTTTTTGTTGTGTTTTTTACCTATTGTTTATTTCTGTATATTGTATTGACAGGCACCTGGGGAATTGCAAGTGGAGGAACCCAGGCAGGTGGTTCAGGACACTGATCCTGAATTCCTAGGAAATGGGACTTCCCAGAGTGTGCAGGATTTGGGCCCCTGAAGCCCAGGGAATACCTACCTGCCTGAGGCAGCTGGAGAGCACAGGCAACTTCAGGCTGACCACGCACTCCCACCATAAACCTAACAGATGTTTGCTGCAGCAAGGCAACACAAATTAATACCACCTATGTTGCAGCCCCAAATTTGGGGCATTTGTGGTGCAACAAGTGGTATGGAGATCTGTTTGTTTGGGTTTGGTGCCACCAAAAAATAAGTTATGGTGACAAAGGCCATGTCTGTGTCTGCCTCAAGCCTTCTCCTCAAATAGCCAGCTGTTTCCAGCGCTTGCCCAGCGTATGGGAGATCTGGTTTCTATGGTTCTCTGCTACACGGGGTTTGAACCTACCCTTCTTCTGTCCTAGCAGTTACCTTTTTAATGGTCTTGATGTTCCATTACTCAAGCAATCCTTTCTTTTGCAATTGTGATGCCTGTTAGCCATTACAGTAATGTTTCTCTTTGATTCCACAGCCCTGCAGACTGTTTTTAGCTCTAGTTCAATCCCTTAACTCAGGTATAGTAATCTTAATTTAGGTATGGAAGTGACTGAGAGAGAAGTATTGAAGGCACTGCCAAGATGCTCCAGAAGGCTAGATTTTATTTTATGAATATGAATAAGAGACATACATTTAATTATAGTGACTACAGGACTAAAGGCATTATAATGACTACAAGACTAATGGCACAATATCGTTTGACTATTGTGACTATTTTCTGCCTAGTTTGTTGTATTTTCTTAAACTTTATATATAATCTACCAAATGAGTGCACATTCCAATAGTTATATTTGCTTTTGCTTTTATCTTAAACTAAATAATACAGTTCTGAGCCCCTAGCATGTTAGTAAAGCATCTAGTTTATCTTTAACTAGAAAAAAAAAGTGCATTGTGCTATATGTGATGGTGTACTACATCATCTTCCCCCAGTTTTTAAAATCCTAGATTCACCCATGGGTAGGGGTACCAACCAGAGTCAGAGAAAGCAAGCAGAATTCAGGGACAAGCCAGATACTGTACAATTAGGAAACCAAGAAGTCGAACAGAGAACAAACTTTACAAGCAAGCCAAGTCAGGAACCAGGATATCAAACTGAAAGCAAAGTCTAAAAGCAAGCCAAGTCAGGAAACCAGGATGTCAGGAAGCAGGCAGAGCTACCAGAGATGCAGTCTAAAGTCAGGAAAAGCCCTGCTGTCCAGACACTTCCCGTTCCTCTCCTTGGTCTTATGTAGGATGGAGTAGAGTGTTAAGTGACAGGAGCCAGCCACTTAGTTATCAGGAAATGGGCAGAGCCTTGGGCACCGCTGAAGCTTTAAAGCAGACGCAATCCAGGATCTGGGACCAACAGCAGTTTAGAGAAGACGCTTCACTGGTCAGACCAAGGCTCTGAGTTGAAGGCTGTCGGCCTGACAGACCTCTTCACTAATAATACTTTAGATCTTATTCTTAGTCCTCGTTTTGTTTTGGTTGGAAGTACTGTACCAGAGTGGTTTAGCTGTTTTGCATAGTCATTGGATGGAGACACAGTTTTTGATGTAATTGAGCCCCTTGGCTCTAAAAATCAGGTCAAGCACCTTGAATCGGCAAAGGGAATGGATTAGGATCTAATTAATGGACTAAAATATGGACGTGCTCATGATGACCTGTCCCACTGATCATCTTGGCTGTCATGTTCTGAATAAACTGGAGCTTGTGTCTTAGTTTCACCTTTGTCAGCATATACAATAAAATATAATATTCCAAACAGATGATGACAGATACATGGAACATTATGTCCAAAACCTAACACGGGGGCTAAAATTTTCTGCTAAGAGGGCACCTTTACCATTACCCTTCCCTGATCAACTAGGGCCAAGGATGCACACACAAGTAATGAAAAACTTCATCCCATTTCCATGAATTAGAAACGGGGGTCCTAAGTTATCATTGTGAGGATGAGGGTCACTGCCCAACTAGTCTCCCAGACAGATTCTTGAAGGGGTGCAAATGAATATGCATCTATGTGAGTACTCCTGCACATGGCAGCTGAATTTTTGGGGTACAAATGGAGATTTGTTCATGTGGAACAGGTATATAACTTGAGAAACGTTATTCAAGTTAGAGCCTGAAAAGCTGCCTGAGCATGTAGAGAACTGTGGGGAAACATTTTGAGGTGTATTGCTAGTTTCTGTAAAATCATCTGTTTGTTGGTTAGTTTGGTTTCTTCTGGGCCTCTTGTATGATTGAAATGGTTTGTGTGACTCTTGGTTTGGTTAGCAACACAGTAGCTGAGTTTTCAAAGCTTAAATATTTTTTGCAGATGTTTCAGATCAGCAGTAAAACCAGCGGTTTTCAGTGTTTGTGAGTTTCTTGCCATCCTTATTTAAACAAACTATTTAATGGCTGAAATTATGTGGTTTTAAAGGTTACAAGAGACCAAGCACTTATGTCTCTCTTTTGAGATTCAGCTGTATTGGTTCCAGGTGCCTTACAAGGCTGAAGGAGGGCTTCTAAACCCTGGGTCATTAGGCTTAAGAGTGCCAGAGCAGCCCATAGTCATAGGTTAGTTTAGATAAAATAAGCACCTTCCTTAAATGTTTTTACGCAAGACCTTCAGTATAAAAATATATACGCTCTACTACTTGAGCTGTGGGAGAACTCCTTTAGGGGGAAAATTTAGCAAACTGTACAATTAGTGTGAGCAATTTAGAGGAAAAAAATCACCTGCACTAGGTCATTGTGTTGCAGGATAAACGTACTAACATATCATAATTAGAGCTGGGATAAATAAATATATCAGGTGGGATTTCAAAATGATTCATAGAGGTGTGGCATCTTATGCAAGTGCAAGATAATTGGTTAGAGAGAGCATCTGTCAGATTTTAACACAGGGCTACGAAAGGATAATACTACTTCTTCATTGCCTAGTGATCTTGCTGATGAATTCAATTTCTACTGTAGTGGGACAGACGTGGTTTTATATTCAGCTCTCAATTTGCTTTTCTCTGTGTCTAGCTTTCTTCTTCAAAAGGAAATAATGCTCTTGATTGCAAAGAGACTGTCTGTATCTGCGTTCTTTGTGAACATCATGATGGTACAAATAAAAAAAATAATTGCAATATTTCCTAATTTGTAAACTGTTTTGAATTCTGTATATGAAACATGCCATGTAACTACCAAGTGCCCTTAATAATAATGATTCAAATGAATTATGACTAAAGACACAAATATCAAACTTTGCCTGAAATTAGTACAACTCATCTCATAGGTGGTCATGCAATGAAGTGACCTGATTTTGAGAAGTGCTGAGTACTTACAGCCACCAGAAAGTCAATAAATTGTGGGCATTGGCAGTTTTGAAAATTGGGCCTCTTATTTAGGTACATCTATGTAACTTCAGTTAGCTACAGCTAGCTGACTTTAGGCTTCCATGACTGAAAATTTTGGCCTTACTATATAGTTACACCATTCAAACCCATATTAAATTGAGAAACTGCTAATACACTGCAAATGACTTGCATCACTTTGCAATACCATGGAAGTATGAAAGTATCAAAGCAAAAACTGACTGCAGTAAAAGTACTGTGCTGGTGACAGCAGCCTATCAATATAGGACACCTTGAAGGCATGCCTGATTATCAGTGCTATGCAACTTTTGGAGACCCTGATCATGTTGACACCTGCACATGGATTTACTAAACAGGTCCAGTGACAACAGCTGTGTTCTTCATAGAAGTAAACTGAAGCATGTACAATGATCAAGACTTACAACAGACTTACAGTAGCATGAAGGGGGAAATTACAGAGGGGAAATTATAAGGATACACATTAAACATATGGTCTTTTTCTTGTATGGGGAACTTTGTCGTCATGCTACATGCACTATACAACCATGATATAGCTATGTAGCACACCCTTGAATGATCTCCTGCCAAAGTTTGCATTATTACATTTTGGGAGTTACATATTTTACCATTTGAAATAACAGTGATTAAACTAATTTAAACTCAGACCCTGTGCTTCGAAAGGGAATATCACATTCCTTCTTTCCTGCACAGTCCCAGAAATGCTGGAGGACATATGACATGTCAGCAGTAACAGCAGCTGGTTATTTTCACAGCTATTCTCTGTAGCTTTCTTGCTCTTTCTCAAAAGGGTATGAGTTGTGTCACTGCAATTGTTGGCTGCTGTAATACCGAGGGTCACATCTGGAGTGATGGGTTCATGGTCTATAGCTTTACGGTTTCCAGCTCTGCTGTAGATGACTCTGTCAAGGGAACTCCCAGCTGCATGGCAATCCCACAAGTGTTGGTGGTTTCTGGCAACATTCTGCTAGTAAATGTTTGTCTAAGATGAAGGAAGAGTGATTTCTGGGAAGGATACGCCTCAGATTCTTGTTGGGTTAGTGTCTCCTTATCTTTAGACATCAGCCTGACTTTAAGAAAATCCCATTTAGAAACAAATCTAACAAATTAAGACTAAAAACCCAGAGAAAAGTTCTGTGCATTTCCCTACTTTTGCCAAAGGGTTTTAGTGAGTTTTCTTCTGAAGTACTGCTTTCTTAGCAGAGAAAGAGGGTGCATCTACATGAGATGCTTAATCCGCAGTAGACTAATTCCACTGAGCATTAGTGTTTCATGGCAAAAGCCATGCTAATGCACAGTAGAAATAGTCTACTGTGCATTAAGTGTCATGAAAAAATCATGCGCTGGTGCTACTGTGCAGTAGTGCTGGTTACTGTGCATTTAGTTAGTACTAGGGCTTTGCGAAGCTTTGATCCCCGATTCGATTCAGCTGAGATTTGGCCCGATTCACTGGCTGAATCTCCAAATCCAAATCGAATCAGAGGATCATTTAATCTCTCCAAATTGAACTGCAACCCTCTGAATCGATTCGGACATAAACACAGCTTTAAATGTTTTTTTCTACATAACTCAAGGTACCAGGTGGCTCATGAATGCTGCAATGCTGGGGCGCATGGAGCGTCCCACAGAAGTGCAGGGGGCTCCCCAGTGCACTCAACAGCAGACCCGGAAGTGGACCAGAAGCACTTCTGGTCCACTTCCCAGTCTGCCAGGGAGAACCCCTCCCCCCAGCTCAGTAACTCGTGCCTCCTGGGTCTGTGGGGGCACCCAGGGTCTGCCCGTGGCTGATCGCTGAGCTGCTGGGGGGAGGGGGGAATGTAGGGGGGTCCCCCAAGCGTGCTCCCTGGTGGACCCAGAAGTGGACTGGAAGTACTTCCGGTCTACTTCTGGGATTCGCCACTGAGCACATGGAGGCCCCTGCCCCATACTCCTGTGGGATGCTCCATCCACCCCAGCATCGCAGCATTCACAAGCTGCGCTGGTACCTCAAGGTCTGTAGAAAAAAACTTTTGTCTATGTCCTAATCACTGATTCTCCAAATCAGCATCCAATCTTCAGATTTGGATTTGGCTGAATCAAATCGGGGACAGTGATCCGAATCAAGAAATCAAATCACTTTCCCCGATTCACGCAGAATCCAAATCCTAATCGAATAGGGCCTGCTTCACACACCCCTAGTTAGTACTTCATCTTAGAGGTACTAAACTGAATATACAGTAGCAATGATGCATGAATGCACATGTAGACATGCCTAGAGTTCATTTTCTCATTTCTGAAGAGGAAGAGTCTTGGACGTCTGAGAGAATTTTGGCTTTGTAAAACTAAATTATTTGTGGGTGTGAACAGTCACCTACAAAATCAGAGGATGCTTATTTTCAAAAGTCATTCTTTACTAGGAAACCATTTCAAGTTGCCCCTCATTCTTGTGACAAGATATGCCAGCATGTTTGATAGGTTCTTTCATACACACACAGCATCCAGCAAGAGAGATCGTAAACCAGAAATGTACATGAAGTTTCAGAGATATGCGATCATCAGCTATTTTTTTTAAATAATGTTCTCTGCCCCAAATGTGCTAATGCAAAGAACATTTTCCTGAGCATCCTGGAAATAGCCTTTAATTTCCTTGCTAAATGTTTTTCATGTGGGCACTTCTAGTAGGTTTGCCCTCCGATAAAGAATTTCCTCCTGGTTGTAGGTACCTGCTCATGTTGAACCAATAAATTGAGACATCCTCAGAACTGGAGTAAGACGGTATTCCAGGTTGTGAAACTGATAGAGAATGAGAGGGGAAAGAAGGCTTCATTCAAGATGGCTCAGAGCTGCAGGGAGCGGTCTGTGCTTTATGCCTAGACCAATCTCTTGAAGGATTTGAGCTGGATGTTTCTCAGGAAATACAGCATTGACTATACCACGTAAAAATAACTGCATTAGAAGATAGGAGCTCAGCTAAGGGCCTCTCAGCTCAAGTGTGATGTGTCTCTTTGAGATTAGCAACTCTGTTGGCAATCCGGTACTTTAAATGCAAAAATGTGTGCTTAATAAAAATGACTTTGACATTTTTATTGCTAGTTTATCCATTCACTTATTGTAGTTTTTATACCAGCACAAGGCTAGTGTTGTCAAGAGTGTTGCACTTGAGTTTTAGAGCTAGGTATATTTTATCATAATTAGGACACCAGAATTCTGTTTTCTTCTGTGTATACAAATGGAAATTTTCTAGCCACTAAGTGGACTTTAGGGCACTTACCAGTATGTCAAATTGTAATCCTATTCCCTTGCAGAGTAGACACATAAGTATGTACACACAGACTAAGCATGCACACTCAGTCATACAGCTGTATGTGCAATACATATTCTGGATGCGTGTGTGGGTGTAAGTCTCAAAAATGTAACCAGTCAGAAACCCATTAGTTTAGATATCAGAGGAGGAGTGCACTCCCATGTCTAAGTCTCTGAACAGCTGAGTAGCTAGGGACTTGGCAAGGGCCTTTAATCTCAAGCTCTGATTTCCCAGCACAGCACTCTAACCACCATGCTTCGGATTAAGCATTATCCTGACCCTTTTTCAGCATACCTTTTGCAGTTGTCCCCCCTGGGCAACCAAGAGACAAAGATATGTGTATCCAGGAGGAAGCCAAAGTGCCTGTAGATCACCGAGATGGCTGCTCATTCAGGAAGGGATCCTTCAGGAAGGGAGAAGCAGGGGTAGATCCAGGATTTGGCAAAGTGGGGTGCAGAAACAGCCCGCTACTGCAAGGGTGGCTGCACCTGCTCTCCTAGCATCCTACCTTCCTAGCCCACTGGTATGGACAGACTGCACCACGGGAGCCTCTAGGGACTTTTTGAAAGTTCCCAGAATAGGTAAGCATCTCTGCCTTCCCTTCTGTGCCCAAGGAATAATCCTTCCCTCTCTTTTCCACACCCCTGCACCTGCCTCTGCTGCTTTCCATGCTGAAGAAGGCTTCAAAGTCACTCCTGCTTGTTGCAGCCAGGCTGCCTGGGGGCTGGGCTCAGCGACAGCAGCAGCAGCGATGGGTTCCCCCCACCCTGCCAGTTTCTGGGGAGGGGGAAACCCCCTACCCATCTCTGCTGCTGCTGTCATTGCTCCAAGCTGTGCCCAGCTCCTACGAGGCTTGGCTGGAGCAGGCAGGAACAGATTTGAAGCTTACCCTGCCTCCAGGACAGCAAGGAAAGCAGCAGCAGCAGGGTGATGGAAAGGGAGGGAAGGGTACATGCCTTTGAGCATGCAGGAGCAGGAGGGATTCTTACCTGCTTTGAGGACTTCATATAAATCCCCAGAGGCTCCTGCGGTGTGGTCCAATCTGAAAAAGGAGTGCAACCACACCACTGCATCCTCTGGATATGTCACTGGAGAGAAGGCCTGGGTTATATAATCTGGGCCCTTGCCCCCAGTGGGGCAGACCCCCTTAATGCCCTTCCATATGTTTTATCCAGTGACTTGTAAATGCAAGGGGCAATGGCTCAGCTCAAAAAGAGGTCTGGAGAAAAGCCTGGATAATGTCCAACCTGTTGCCTAGTGGTTAAAGCACTGCACCAGGCAGTCACAGATGTTTAGTTTCAAGCCCTCTCTGGGTAAGGTGGCTGTAACGGGGGGCCTGCTCATGGCCAATCTCGCTGTGGCCCACCCACCTGTTCCTGGGCCAACCACCCACGTTCTTTCCCGCCACGCCTTGTTGCTATAATTAATTAATAGATGTTAATTAAGCAGGAGGCTGCCCATTTCATGCCCCGATGCCAGGAGGCACTATCTGCAGCTCCATTCCTCTCCTACACCGCAGCCCAAGCCTCACAGATGGCATCACGATGTTCCCACCATCACCGGCCCCCACACTGGGCCCCAGAATCCTTCTATTGAACCCCACCTTGATTCCTCCCCTCAGACGGCCTCTTCTGCCATCATACTGGGCACCATAGCTCCCTGAACTGATGTCCCTTTGGGTGTGATCCCCCCACCAGGACCTTCAGCTCTCTAGCCCTGGCCCACCTCCAGGCCGGTCGGAACCCCAGGCTTTCGGCTCTTGGGCGTTCCTCGCGGTGCACCCCTGGCCCTTTGACCCTTCCGGTCCCGGCCCCAGCATGGGCCAGTCAGGGGAAGCTCAGACAGGCCTGAGTCTATGGCCCTTACTCTTTTGCCATGGGGTCCACCTTCTCAACCCTCCAACTAAGGGGTAACCCACCTGGTCGTGGGGGCTAGGGGTTAAGGCACCCCAGCCCACCTTTCACTGGGGTGGTAACTGGCCTGGTATTTCCTGGGGGTTCCCGCGCCACTGAGGGCCCCACCAGGCCACCCACTCCTGGCAGGGTGCAGTTTTAGCTTATACCCAGGACCAGGAGCCTCCTAACCATCCCCTACAGCTCCTCCCTTACCTCCAGATGATATCAGCAGCCCTCCACCCAGGCAGTGTTGTTACCTGGCCTTCAGTAGCAGAACTGCCTTGTTTATATGGGCAGCCCCTGATTCCCAAATGGCTGCCCACATCAGGCACCTGCCAGCTGCTGCACAAACGGTGCCCTGCCACAGTGGTCTGGAGCCCAGGTCTTCTGCTTCTTGAGTGAATACCCTGCCCACTCAGCTGTTGATGCTAGACATGGGTAGGCTTCCCCTCTGCTTTTTTTTAGGACTTATACTAAGGTGCATACATATATACCCGGTCAAAATGGAACCCACTGTGCAACCCAAATTACATATGCACACTTACATGTCCATTGTGTAGAGGTAAGGCTATGAACATGTTTCATACACTTCCATTTACGCACACAAAGGAAATAGAATTCTGCCCTGTATCCATATGCCTCATCCTTAAAATAATGAAGGAAAATTGTGAATGCCTAGTGAACCAAAAGCACTCAGAACTGAAGTGACTTGAAAATATGCATAAAAGTCTGAATTTTACCTATTATTTGGGAAGTTGTTATTAAATATTATTAAAAATAAGCTTTACAAACTGAAATCTATTCTTTCTGTCTGAGTACAACTCAGTTCTCTATCTTGCCACGGAGATCTTCTCCCTCACCATATTTTCTTAGTTATACTGGACAATCATCCTGCCCAATCATCCTGTCACCATCTGAATGTCATCCTTAAATTGGGCCTTTCTCTTGGTCATCACATCCAGTCTGTGTGGACTCAGGCATCAATATTCAGCTCTCTTCCACCCTGTTTAAATTCTGAAAATCCATTACTGTACCTACTTTTGCAGGGGAAGGGGACCTGCCAAACTTTTTCATTCACTCTTTCACAGGGGCTCAAGCAGGGTAGAACCGAATCCACTTACGCCCCTAATAGGTAGAGTGGAATCAGACCTTAGATGATTACTTTGGCTGTCAGCCTTCGCCGTGCCCTTTAGCCTCCCCATTTTCTAGCGAAGCAAAATAAGCTGCTTATCTTCATTCCCAAGGTCCTTCACAATATATTTCCACCCTACCTATTGACTCATTCACTACTGAAATGTTAGCTCCCACTTCTTATCAGCTTATGATGCCAATCCACATTTCACAACTGTTACATTTCAGATAGGCTCATCTGTGCTATCCCCTATGTTGTCTCAATGCTTGGGAAAAGCAACCCTTAACATCTACTAACCACTTGTTATCTTTTTGAGGACCTTCCTTAAATTCACTTCTGTCCTGATGCCCACAAAAGAACTTGGCAGTGGTTAAGCTGTTGTTGTGCTATTACCCTGCCTCTTCTGGTGACCAGTATCCTCTCACAGATTTTCCCACCTATATGTCTTCATCCAGCTGTTGTGGATTTTCTTAGATTGCATCTTTTTGTTCCGTGTTTGTGTAATGCCTGACATAAAACAGTCCTGGTTCATGTCTAAGGCTCTGTGACACTGTGTTAATACATATAATAGTAGGGCTTTAAAAATGAAGTAGTTTCCAGCCTAACTCACTGAGAGGTAACTCACTGTCCTGATATTGTGCATCAACTATGACCAAGAGAGAAATTGTAGCAGGGAGTTCAGTCTCTATGATCCAAGTAGGGTGTGCCAGTTATGTTGATAGGCATGTCATATAGATACTGAATTATTAGGAACTCATCTGAGGTTGCCAGCTCATTTCTTTGGATTATCCAAACAGCCATCTGTGATAATAGCTTTCAGTCATTCCCAATCTGCACTGAATTTTGAATGGGGGACCTAAAAATGAAAGAGTCTGAGTTTCATGATCAGACCTCTGAGCCATTGGAAGCATTTTTTTTCGGTTAAAGTTGTCCCATGGCCTTACATCATTTTCAGAGACTAGCATTGGAAAGTTTTTCTCTTAGTGTTATCTCCCTGAGATTTCCATGGGAAACTTTCCAAGGAGAAACATTTCACAGTCTCTTTCAAGCCAAACCCAAAGCATTTTCCATTAGTAACTAGGGAGTCAGTCTCTGCTTCCCACCCACTCAGCATTCCTTGGAGACAAATTCTTGCTGCTGGTGTGCCTTCTAGTAAGAGTTTTAGAGGTTGCACCCCTTCCTTCTTAGCTCCCCTGCTGCTTTGCTGCATGTGTCTCTGATCTTACCCGCGGGTGTGGCATAGTGTCTGGGAACAGACAGAC
>NW_005841831.1:7218698-7231384 GCF_000455745.1 Alligator sinensis | reverse complement strand
TGCACTGAAGTGGGGGGGCGGGGGAGGAGGGGGAGCAGATCTTTGAGAAATTGAGCGTTAACCACCAAAGCGAGTGAGACCTGTATGAGATATCTGTGTTAAATGGCAATCCCATGAGAACCATTAGCCATAACACTCGAGTTCACGAAAACATGTTGATGTCACAGATCTATTATCTAAAGTTATTATAAAACTGTATCTGTAGAAATGGCTTCTAAAATTAGCAGCCTGTAGGTTAGAATACCCATAACTAAAGAGTCTTTCGGAGTTTCTAATAGCGTTTTCTTAACATAGGCACAGATATTGCTTATGTTACATGAGAGCAAATTCATGGCATATTTGGATTTTATTTTTAAAATATTATTATACATTGAAACTTCTCGACAGCAACTATCCAAGGTGCCAACTAAAAGGAGTTGCTGATTATGACGTCCGTCTTTAAGTTCAGCTGTAAAAAAGTAACTGGAAAAATAGCATTGGGGGCTGCTTTCCAGATTTATTTTCAGTACTTTCCAGTTCCAAGAAAAAAAGATGAGGGTTTTGAACAAGCACAGCCTGGATGCCATTTATTTTCTCAGATTTACTTGTAATAAGGTTTCTGCCTTAAGTTACACTTGCACTGCCCTGTTGACTTCATTACATTTGCACAGTTGATTGGACCTTCCTAAGCAGGATAAAAGGGTAAGAGTAACCTTTTCAGTCACTGAAGTCACAAGTTGTGATGGAATATACATGAGAGACAGATTTTCTGAGTAAATATCTGTTGACTGAATATCCCTTAACCATCACTATACAAGTGCAAAAAAGCCTGTCAAAAGCACAGGTAAATCCTGCCACAGAAATCAGGGAACATTTGAAGTAGTTGTACATTAAGCACTTAATTTTGGGGGGGATGGGGAGAGGAGGGGAAAGTGTCTCTGGCATTATAGACAACAGTCTCCACTTGGATTCCATGTGGAAACTAAGTCATCCACAGTCAACTGTAATAGGTTTGCCACCTACTTTGTAGACACAAACACTTGCATTCAGCATAGCTCGGGGACCACCAATTAGATGCAGAGTCTGAATTTGGGGCTGGGGAAACTCAGTCTTGTCTGGTTCATATGGACCAATTGTTGTCACCCCCCAGTGCAGAGGAAGCGTTTGGGGAGGGGAAGTGAGGATGCAGGCAACCAGTTGTGAATTGGACTGATGCCCATCTTGGTTTGTAAAAGCCAGATGGGGAAGACCAGGGCTACTGCTGGTGTCCATTTAATGCCTCCATTCAGGAGAGTAGAGTGCCAGATGTCCAGCAACTGTTCAGCCCCTGCCCAAAAAGGCATCCTTAATATTGATTCCCTGCCCTGCCTACAGCCTCCTATTTGGGAAAGGTAATTTAATTGGCAGTCACCTGACAACTCCAGGCATATCTGGATGCTGTTGGATTTTAGGACCCACAGATCACCACCTGCCCTTAAAACTTTCTTCCTGTGCATCACACAGAGGCTATGCTTGTGGCCTTGGTCAATGATCTTCACTTGGAGATTGATGGGAAATTTTACCTTGTTGACCCTCGAGATCTTTCAGTAGCCTTTGATACAGTTGACCATAAACTGTTGACAACTTTTGACAAAACATCTATGTCACCTGGTGGATATATATGGGATATTCTTTCCAAAGAGGGAAGTCCCAAAGGGTGGTGATGGGTGAGCTCAATGTATTTCTTATGTTGCTGAATGAGATCAGACAGAGATCTAGAGGGGAGTGTCATCAGCATGCCAATAAGACCCAGCTCTATCTCCTCTTTTCATCTGACTGATGCCCTGCAGTCTTGGTTTTACCCAGTGCCTGAGTTCTACATGTGCATGAAACCAACTGAAGCTGTATCCAGACAAGACAGAGGTGGTGGTGATTGGAAGACCTCATGACTTGGGGAGGATAGGGTTTATTTTCCCTGAGTCACTCAGGTCCACAGCTCCTGAATCCTTTCTTGAACATGGATTCTCAAATTTACTTGTACACCTTTCACCTTTAAATATATACCATTATTTTACAGCCTTCACCAACTCCATCTGGCAGGAAGGCTGCAGCCTTGTCTTTCAAATTTGGATCTGGCTGCCATCATCCATGCTTTTGTAACCTCAAGGCTAGACTACTGCAGTGTGTTTTATGTTGGGCTGCCCTTGAGGACCTTCTGGAAACTGCAGCTGGTGCTGAACGCAGTGGCCCACCTTCTGAAGTGGGTGGGTAGCTGGGAGCATATTATTTAAGTGTTCCAGAATCTGCGCTGGCTTCTAATAGCTTTCTGAATGTAATTCAAGGTGATGGTCTTGACCTGTAAAGTCCTACATGGACTGGATCTTGTATACATAAGGGACTACTTCCTTCCTTATGTTCAATTTTTATCCCTGAGGTCAGCCAAGAACAGCATCCTGCAGGTACCATCTGTGCATCAAGTTTGCCTGGCCAAAAGACCTGGAAATTGTTCTTGGTGGTCTCTCCTCAGCTGTGGAGCTCCCTCCCTGCTGAAGTCCACCAAAGCCTGAGCCTGGCCGTCTTTTGAAAGTGCTTGTAAGATTTTTGATTTGGGCAAGCTGTTAGTAGGTGGGGTTAAGTTTTGCAGTATTCTTTGGGGAACTGTTTTATTGTTTTATTATTTTATCTGCTTTTATGAGTTTTTACTGTAAGCTACCCTGAGCTTTTTTGGAGACAGCAGCATAGAAATCAAACAAATAAATAATGTAATTATACCTTCAGTTAGCAACATGTGTAGGTGCAGTCAGGGAGTTAAATACCCAAAGGCTGCTGATTCCTTACAGACTCACTCAGTTGCACAGGGCCACAGTAAGTAATCAAACATCAGACAAAGTTGTTCTGGCAACCCAGGGGATCCATAAGAAAGGTGGTTCCTTAAGATATGGTACTTCTAAGAGGGTATCCTTTGTGCCTGTTTTATTTTATACATATAAAACACTGGTAAATATCAAGCTTCATAAAATGATCTGGACTGAAAGAGAAAGCTGGTGAGCTGTAATGTGTGTGTGTTTAGGACATGCAGGACTAAATTGTGGCTAGTGTGGTTCTGCTGAAGTAAGTGGAACGGTACTTGGAGCTGAAGACTAGACTCACCTCTCATTCATCTCAGACTTGAATCCTCTCCCTGGCGTCTGACTTGTAAGCTGCATGTTTTAAAAGTCCTTATACAAAACCCTAAAATACCTACATCCTAACGATAGCAACAGCCTCAGGGTTTTCAGATTTAGTGGCCACTATACACATCATAATCCCTGCCTGCCCCTTGATGCCTCACAGAAGGCTGTTATTTCAGGGCAGCACTCACATATTATTAGTATTAAGTGTTCTTAAAGATTCCCAATTTGGATTGTTGCAGACAAGCCCACAGGAGTTCAGATGCTCTGCTGCAGCCTCCCTGAGCTTTTAAAATATCTTATATAGAACTTGGTCTAAAATCTGGTGAGAATAGAGTTCCTCATCATGCAATTTTTGGTACTTCTGCCTTCTAGCCGAGCTGGAGTTATTTAGGAAGTCTCTGGCTTGAGAAGGTCTCTAACCTAAGGAAGGTCACTTGGTACCTGAAAGCTTGTCCAATAGCTCTCCCAACTATTCAATTAATCCAATAAAAAGATATAACAAAAAATCCTTGCCTTTTGTACATTTCCTGGACTGTGGCTACAACAACACTCCAACTCAGGAATATTTTTTTTTTTTGGTGGCATTTCCCATTTCCTTGTCTAGCTTCAGTAATAGCTCAGAAACACAGGAAATGAAAAATAATTAAAGTATGACTAATATTTTTGGGAGTTTAAAGAATTGGTTTGGCTCACATCCAGTTCCCAAATTGAACAAAAGGTTGGTGTTTAAGTAGGACTGATCTTTCTTTTGAGCTATTTCACCGATCCATCCTTATTACGTGTATAACTTCAGAAAGGATAATAAGAGCAATGAATAATAAAGCTACCTATTTCTTATCTAGTGCAATATGGATGAATGTGATAATCACAGATTGCAGATCAAGCCATTTGACTTTCTGTAGCCAGGTACATGGCTCAGAGGCAGGAGCCCAACTGCAGGTTAGGGGAGGGGAGGTTAATGAGTAGTAGCCTGCCTGCTCAGGGGCACAGGGCCAGTTGACGGGGATGATTGCCTGGCCCCAGAAGAAGTTAAAAACTCCCAGGGAGGGGACCTGGGAAGAGAGGAAAGGCTGAGTTGATAAGGAGGCATCACAGAGCTGGGGTTGTCCTCTCCAGGTCCAAGGAAGGACCACAGGTTTTGAGTTAACTCATTGTTGCTTGTATATTTGTTGGATTTATTACTGACGTTGTTTCCTGTGGGGACCGGTTAATCCCAGGAAAAATAAAAAATGAGTGACAACCCACTACACCTTCCATGATTTTAATATTTCATAAGTGTCCTCAGATATCCTATCAGGAGCATTTTGAATCATGGTTCCCAGTCTGATTCATGCAGCATAAGAAGAAAAAGAGACTGGGACAAAGTGCTTTTTAGTATATATTTCATCTGCAAAGTGATGTTTATTCTTAAATGCATCTCCTCCATGACCTTCATAGGATGGCACAGGACTGTCAAACTGCTGGTCTGTGGGCTGCATTCAACCCCTGAGGGGTTAACCTGAAGTCCCTGGCCTTGTGATTCAGGTGCTATACCTCCCATTTCTCTCCTGCTTGCTGATGCCAGAATCTCTAGACTCCTCCTCCTGCTTCTGCTTCCCACCCCTGGGGGTGGGGAGACATAGCATGGTCAGGGGGCCTAGAAGGACCATTGGGGCACCTGCTATGTGGTGGGGGAGTGGGCATCCACACATTGCAACACTGTAGTGGGGGGGCCCTGTGGCACAGTGCTGGGACACTATTGCTGTAAGGGGTTCATAGACATTGGGGGCTGGAAGGGATCTTGTGAGATCATCAAGTCCAGCTCCCCGCCATAGGCAGGAAGTCTGCTAGGGTCAAATGATCCCAACAAGATAAGCATCCCAAAGTTTTTTGAATGAGTCCAGAGTAGGTGCTTGCACCACCTATCAGGGGAGTCTTTTCCAGACCCTGGACACTCAGACTGTAAAGAAGTTTTCCCTTATGCCCGATCTAAATTGGCCTTCCAGAAGTTTGTGGCCATTAGACCTTGTTATCCCTTGGGGAGCCCTGATGAAAAACTGTTTTCCCAGATCCTGGTGCACACCCTTTATATACTTATAAGCTGCCACCAAGTCCCCCCTGAGCCTTCTCTTCGCCAAGTTGAAGAGTCCTATGTCTCTCAGCCTCTCTTCGTAAGGCTTGCTCTCTTGGCCTTTGATCATGTGGGTGGCTCTCCTCTGGACTCTCTGGTGCCTGTAGTAAGTTTCTGGGGGAGAATTAACATATCACAGCATTTATCTACGTAGATGTAGCCTACACAGTATGTGTCTGGTAGGCTTGTAGGTGAGTGGCACATAGCTGGTCAAATAGTTTGAGCTGTACTTAGAAGTTGGACAGAACTAGGCTAGCACATTATCATCGGGGTGTTTTAAGGCTCATTTTTATTAGCAGTTTTTTCTACAGCTGGAGGCTTCCTGGCTTGGGATGCAGTAAAAATAAATCAGGTCCATTATTATTAATAACAGTAGTAGTAATAGTACTACTACAGCCATTACTATTCCTGACTTTTCATTAGGGAGTTGGGCCTCATTTAAGAAAGCGTCAGACTCTTTGGAACCAGCACATATTCCACTCAGTCTTCCCGAAGTCAGCACTGCTCCAAGCCAAGGTGTATAATTTAGAACAGTTTGCTGGGAAGAAACTCTCAAGATTCTGATAGCACAGAGAGAGACCCAAACGTCTTGAGGTCAGTAATAGGTTAGCTTGGGGAAATACAAGTTGCAATGATTTGCTGCATTGCATACAACAAAGAAGAATGCAAAATCTAGTGATTCTGGCAACATCCATATTTCCTACTCTCTCAGGTCTTCCTAAAAGGACTGTGAATAGTGCCTGTGTGTATGCGTGTGTATGTTGGGGAGGGACAGAGGAAGGCTGTTTTCCCCATAAGTACACACTACTCTCTCTAGACAGTTTCCGGCCTCCTTCTCACTTTCTGAGTGGTATTGACAATAGGGTTCTCTGGGCTTTCTCATGAAGACATTTGGAAGTCAACCGTTTGTCCCGAAGAAGTTATTTCATACTGTGCACAGTATCAGGTTCATTTCCAAAATTATTTAAAATGAAGGCACTACATGTTTTCTAAAAGCGTAACCGGGCTGCCATTTGAATGAGGTTTGCACTATTGTCAATGGCAGTCACTGTTGGACATTGCTTTTATAGTGCCAGCAGTTTATGGATAAGTATTCATGTCATTGGTGAAGGAGCAAAGGAAATTCAGTATTCCCCACAGCGTTCTTGCTTGAGCTTCTGGAAGCCTTAGGCATTTGAAGGAATACAAAAAACAAAACTGTTTGGCTTTCTATTGCTAAGAAGGAAAACAAACCAGCTACAGAACGGCACCCTCCTCCGAAGACCCCCACACCTGTGTCAAAGTTCTGTCCGAGCCGAACAAGCCATCTAGCTAGCATGGCAGAGGTTCCTATGGCCAACAGCATATATGCAACTACTCCTCAGTCCCCAGCCCTAATGAACAGGTACCCTCTAATCAGGGTGCAGCCTTTTGCATGTCCAAAGGAGAAAAGCAAAATCACGTCTAGAACTGCAGCAAGACACTTACTGCGCTGGTGCCGTGTAGTCTGACTAAAAAAGCAGAGATGACCCAAGTTGCCCCGAGATGTAATTGCCTCTACCATATAATAATTCTTAGGGAGATGATGGACAAATATAAAAAAAAAGTGTTATTGTTTTCTTTATTTGTTTTTTTAATTAGACCACATTTTTGTCTTTCTGTGTTCTTTTGCCAGCACTTCCAAAATTCATTTCAATCTGGGAAGTGGAAATGAGGATTTAGGAGATCATTATAATCCCTTCCTTTCATCCAGAGGCCTTTTTAAAAACATTATACAGCTAGGTAGGAAAATGGATCAGATCTTAGGAGATGATGACAGACTTGATGAACCAGGCCAAGCCATGAATGGGATGGATTTGGTTTGCATTATTTACATGACTAATTTCTGTGGTGGTGTCAGTTCTTCATATTTCATCTAGTGAAAATGTATAGTGAAACAAGGTCATCATTTAAACTGTTGCTTGATATCATAGAGGGAGCTGGTGATGACTCTTCGGTGGGGGTTGCTTAACATTTTTCAGATACTTGTAACCTTTTCGGAAAAGCTCTGACATCTCCATTATTTGTGGCAGGTCTGTAATTCCAGGAGGGAAGTCCTTCCCTTAGAAAAAATTACTTGTCTTTGTTCCTTAAAGTTTTTGCTGTAATATAACCACCTAAAAAACACCTTTTCCCTTCTTTTCACTTGCAGTATTCTGGAAAGTTTTGGCAACCTTCCAACACATTAAATGAACAGAAACATTTTGTAAAGCTAGGCCTGCATTGCAACCAGAGAAGCATCTGCCAGCACTACACAGAAGTTCAATGGGTAGCGTAATAGCTATAGTTTATGTAGTTTATGTAGCAGAGGCTGTTCATCTGGTTGCAAAGCTGGACTGTCATTCAGGGATCACCCATTATGAAGGGTACAGGGTTGGGAGGTTGTTACAGGTGTGCCTAGTAGAAATTTTACATATATATTAAAAGAGTATTGTTTTGGTTGCGAAGTGAATACATCAGATTTTAGATTTCATGGACAACCTTACATCGGGCATTTCCTAACTTTTGAATGCATTAGTTTAAAAACAAGTTATTTTAATATGAGTTTGTGGTCTGTTTTCCTTTGAAAGCAACCCATATCTACAGTGTATAGGTTTGGAAGTAAGACCTTTTGGATTTTATACCCAGTTCTGACACTGACTCAGTATGTCCACTTGGTTAAGTCACTACACCTCTGTCTTGGTGCATTTGTTTTAGTGCTGTTCCTGCTGCTGCTGCTGATACTACTGCTTATTTAGCTTTGTTAAGAGTTCTGAGATCTATTGGAGAAAGCAGCATTTCATTTTTTTTTAAGTATTATTGCGTTCATCATAAAATTAATACAAGGTTAGTTTATACATCTATGTCAAGTTTAACCTGTATGATTCTAAGGATTATTAAGCTTCTGCTTCTCAAATATTTAGTCTTTGTAGATGTTTAAGATAATGGTATCCAGCAATGCTTGCAATCAGACTGTTTTCAACAACTGGAGTAAATTAAATAAAATGTGAATCAACAGTAGGTACAGTGGGCCTAATTTTCAGTTATCTTGCCCCTTTTGTAGTCATTTATATAAATGCAAAGTGGATTCAAAACACACAATTTTGGTCCGGTAGCAGCTGGTACCCTCGTTGCACAAGTCGAAGCAGTGCTACAATGCAGGGCACAGAAACTGCCTTCTGGCTCTGTTTAACTCCTAAGCGGTGGCAGTGCCAGCAAAGCACATTTTGTTAAACTACGGTCTTCCAGTTTCCCTTGGCTGTGTTTGTCTTAATTATTGTTTTCTATTGCATATGGTAATTTGACAGTTTCAGTAGGACAATACTTTGGTAAAACTGTTACATGGTTTTCTTACCACAAACATCACTGGGTACAAGTTACATGTGCTCTCCCCAAAGGCAGTATGTGGTCTGACTGAACATAGTGGACACACACACCAGTCCCATGTGTTGAAAAAATGAAAAGATGGAAAATAGCTTTGGGGCCGTAACTCCGCTGTAGCAGACTACAAGCAACATTTTAGCTGTGTTCGCTAGTAGTGTCAGCAACTGTAGATGGAGTGATTTAACTTGAGATTATAAACACTGAAAGTAGAGAAATGTTTTAAAATAGTAAAAGGAGTGATTAGAACAACTCTAATTCTTTGTGTTGCTCATCTTGTCTTTGTACCCGTCCCAAGAGCCACTTTTATATTCCACTGAGTTGTAAGTTGTAAATGGGATGTTTATTCATTTTTAATAGGCTGGCGACCGACAAGCCTTGTATCAGATGTGATGACAGAAGAGAGAGTTCATTACTTTAGGAGTTGTCACTGGAGTAAATGGTTATTCAGCTTGTCACATGACAGGGATATTAAACTTTTTTAAACATTGACTCATGTTAGGTAAGTGGGGACAGTCATATAACAATGCTGTGCCTTTATGACATGGTGTCTGGAGCAACCTTAAAAAAATCATCAAAAAAGGAATAAGTGAAGCAAGCTGGATCCCTCAGGCTGGGACAAAAATGGAGGAGGAGGAAACAATACTTTCTAATTGTCCTGGCAGCAAATGCTATTGTAAGAATATCAGAAAGAATGAAATCTTTGACACTGCTACTTGTGTCATGCCCAGGACATTGCCTATCCACAATATATCCTTGTGGAAGCATGAAGAAGACAGAAACCTGAGAGATAAAGACATCCACAAATAATAAGTCTTGAGCCCAACAAGAATGTTACTTGGGAAAGGCACAATTTCTTTACAAGAAATCAGCAACCAGGTGAGATCTTTGACTGTTGTGTCACAAACCTAAATAATAATGCATTAACATGTGCATTTGAGCACTTATTAGATGGTCTAATTAAAGATTGAATTATTGCTGTTACCTGTATAAGCAATAACCAGCTCAGAACAAGGTAGACATGAGAAATGGACCCGTTTTTGTTAAGAAAAATGAAGTTGTGCAAGGCTACTGAAAAATTTGCTTTCCAAGTGAACAAAAGGTTGGCAAACATCGAAAGAAGTAAGAGAGTCAGATGATTAAAATCTAAGAGCCAGTTAAACAGCAGGGACAAAGCTTATTTGAAATATGCATGGAATAAAAGCTAACACTTGGCAAAAGTGCTGGTGTTGAGCACAGGTTGTGAAGGAATATAAAATCAAAGCGCATCCCCACATTCCTGGACTTGTAGAACATAATGCAGATGATGACCCTGATAGAGAAACACGCTTCTCTGGAACTTATTATAAATGTGGTGGGGAAAAGGGTGACGTTGGAAGTAGATGGTGGAAGAACTAGACACTGGAGCTAAATTTCAGGTAATCGCTGCAAAATACAGTAAAATTAAAGGTCAGAAAATGTTAGTATAACCATTTAAATTTGCTTCCTACACTGGCCACATAATGAAGATATGCGACTGATGGCGCTCAGGAAATTTTGAAATAGCAAAACAGGAAGTCAAGGCTGACCAACCTACAAAATAATCTATTTAAGAATTTAATGAGGGGATGAATAGATTGAGATATGGAAGGAGATGCTTAGCCATATCAATATGGATTCCAGCGTGCCTTCACCAGTACAGGCATTGTATAAAATACAGTTGGCACAGCGAGTGAGTAAACTTGGCTGGATGGTAAAACTCAGTATTACTGAGGTAATTCAGGAGCCAAAGGAGTGCACTGACAGCGTGGTCATGGTAATAAATCCAGATGAAACAAAGGTTCATACAGATGCAAAAGATCTGAACAAGGCCGTCAAACAAGTTCTGCACAGCGATGATAAATCCAATAGGACGACCAGGAGCCAGCCTCAGAGAAGACATTTACAGGCTCCAGGTGGTGGATCTACCTCCCTGCAGCACCTGAAGAGCATACTGCAGACAGGAGTGTTTTGAGGACTAGAAGCATCCATGTATGCTGAGAGTCATTTTGTTTCAGAGGAAATAATTAGTGACAGCTGCCCAGAAAAATCATCTCATCTCTTGGGGTGGAGGGAAATAGGTTATCTACCTTGATCTCAGTCTTAGATGATCTCTGTGTATGTTGTGTGAATGGATTATACTCATTTTTGGTGGTTCTTACCTGAAATGTTCTTGTATTTATATTTGACATTTAAAGCAGAAATGCGACGGTGTAACAACACCCATGGAATAAGTGAATGCAGGCCCGGTCACGTAACAGGAGTATTAACTTTTGTAACTCCGATCCAAGCCAGCTGACTGGTGTCAGGAAATAAAGTTCCGTCATTAATTACTGTTTGTTTATTATAATTAATTGCATTTACATAGTGGGGAAATCCTCAAAATGAAGTGGCATGTGGGTTTTGGGAAAGCAAAGGTATCACCTCGGTTAAATCCCAGTCTTTGCAGAAATTGTCGGTTTAAATTATTTAATGTTCCTTGCTTATGCTTATGTGAATGCCACGCTGGGGTTGGTCAGGTGTTTAGATCCTACGTTTTTGGAGTCGTTTTTCAGTTTGTGTGTGGCGTTGCTTGTGGGTTTCGTTTCTGCAAATCAGGAATAAAAGACACGCGTGGGATGCTGTGGAGTTATTTGTAGTACCTCTCTGAATTTACAATTTTTTCTTAACTGAAGGAAGGCGCATTTCATATGTGCATACATGGACTTCTGCTGCACTGAAAATTTGGCATGCTAAAACCGTAGTCATCTTGTAAAAAGCATAATTTGAGCTTTGCAGTATGGTTCCATTTCGGGGGAAGTTTTAATAATATAAGGCCAGGTCCTCAGCTGGTGTAAATTGGTACTGTAACATTGAAGTTAATGAAAGTTCTCTGAATGGAGTGTTTTTAAAGGTCCTTGAAAAAACAGTTAAACGATAGCACCGGTCACTGTTAACAGACCTGGCACGTCTATGGAAATACATCCCAGAGATGTGGCCACTAGGATTAGCAACATATTTCAGTGAAGGAAATTTTTCTTGCAGCTAATCATATAATGAGCTCACGCTCAAGAAATCCTTGTCTCAAACTGCGCTTTATCATTAGAAAGTGCTGTGATCCAAACAGCAAAATGAAAGTCAGGATTCCTGAGTTCTATTTCCAGCCCTGGCAGTACATCATTATGAGACTTTGGGGAACTTATTTGAGACCTTGTGCCCCATTTTCCTAGTCTGTTACATTCAAGTAAGTAATACATATCTCACCAAAAGGTTTTGAGAAAAATTTCATCAAATAACATTATGCCCTAACTTTCAAACCATTGGTTTTAATAGAATCACACAAGATGCTGTTGGGATAAATGGGGCCCTCGTGTTGCTGTTCTTAGGTGCTTTGAGACTGTTGGTTAGGTTATAGTTCAATATATGTTAATGCCTTCTATTATTTATAGAAGAATAGGGCTGATGGGCTCCATGTCATCACTTGTCCCCTTTCAAATGCCCACGTAGTTATCCAGAGAGCATTTAATCTCTTCCTGTTTTCTGATTTTTTTTTCTGTTTGATTAGATGCTTTTTAGGCCTGTGCAAAGCGGCTAGTGTTTGCTTCAGATTCAGATTCGGCCGATTTGGGGGACAGTGATTCAATTCGGTGATTAGAATCACTGTCCTAATTCAAATTGCCCAGATCTGATTCAGAGATTCGGCAGCAGCTGAATCTCCAAACCAGCCAGGCCAGGCCCGTCCCCTGCCCCTCTCCCAGCCCAGCAATGGCTGCCCTGCCCGCCTCAGCTCCCAGCACTTAGGGGAAAAAAGCCCTGGATCAGCAAGTGCTGCCTGGTGGGGGGCGATCCCCACTGACCCATGCTGCATGGGGGACTCTGCACAAGCCCCACAACTCCCCCGCATGAGTTCCCCACATGGGCCAGCTCTGGCCCTTTAAGAAAAAAAAAACCTGAAGAAACCCCGGGACTCAGCGCTGCTGCGAGCGGGGGGTGATCCCCACTGCCCCGCACCATGTGGGGGGCTCTGCAGGAGCCGTGAGTCCCCGGGCTTTTCTCAGCTTTTTTTTATT
>NW_005841831.1:7215579-7218487 GCF_000455745.1 Alligator sinensis | reverse complement strand
TGCCAGGGCAGTCCCTGGTGGCTGCAGCTGCAGCCACCAGGGACTGCCCAAATCATCAAAACTCTCTGAATCTTTGCCGAAGATTTGGGGAGCTTTGAATCGATTCCGACCTTTAAATTGGTACCCTGATTCGATTCGGATTCGGAGATTCGTCCACCGAATCGGGCCGCATCTCCTCCAAATCGAATCACCACCCGAAGCTTTGCACAGCCCTAATGCTTTTGCAATGGAAGAGTAGCAGCCTATTGAACATGAATTAACTGAGGGTGTGGCAATTGCATAATGTGGTAATAATAGCATGCCAAACATTCAGTGTGAGCATAACTGTCATCTTGCTATCTGTCTATGGAATAAAAGGGTCAGGTGTCATTACCCAAAGTCACTATGAGAATTAAGGAGTTTTCAACTGACGTGTAACAGAAGTAGGAAACACCTGTAAGGTAAAAGTAGTTTATTTTTGGTGACCAGTCCAGGATGCTCTCTTACTGTGTTTTTGCTGTTGCTTTGTCCATTGTAGTTTGAATAAACTTAATCAGTGGGCCTTTCCTGGGAAACCTACAAATTCTAGTGCTAAGTCTATACTAGAAAACACTTACTAATAAAGTCTGTGATGAAGCTGATATGGCTATTCTGGCAAATTTGTTCTGTGAACTCTCCTGGTATAGACAGATACACCTTGCAGCAGCAAATTTTATTTTGTTAATATATCCTGTACCTGCTTCCTGAGTGACATTAGGTATACTGGCAACAGCATTTGTATATTGGCATAATTGTATTGATATTACAGGGTTTTTTGCTGGTTAAAAAATATCCTAAAAAGTCATACCCCTAACTAGTATTAATACACCCCTCAACACCCAGTAATAAAACCTCATGCTGATCCCCATCCTTCAAGGAAGTCTGGTGTGCCATCACTCAGACCAAGAACAATACAGCGCCAGGCCCAGACAGCATCCCCACAAAGGTTTTCAAAGCTGGTGGAATAGCACTAGCACAACAATTTCACCAAAATTTCTCATCAAAATATGTGTTAACAAGGAATTTCCACCTGACCTTAAGAATGCCAACATTGTGACCATCCTCAAGAAATGGGACAGGTCACTGTGTAGGAACTACCAGGCATTGCCCAACTCTTTGTCACTGGGAAGATTCTTGCTCATATGCACCTGAATTGCCTCCTCCCCCTTGCTGAAGATGTCATTCCAGAATCCCAGTGTGGCTTCAGACCAACTTGGGGTACCACTGACTTGATTTCTGTTGCATGACAGATCCAGGAGAAGTGTAGAGAACACTGCCAGAATCTGTTTATGGCATTCACTGACCTAACCAAGGCCTTCAACTCCATCAATTGTGAAGCCTTATGGAAGGTGCTGGCTGGGTTTGGTTCTCCACTGAAGTTCATCAGTGTCCTCAGGCTACTCCATGATGGGATGACTGCCATAGTCCTTTGCAATGGATCAGAGACAGACCCATTTAACATCCATACTGGTGTCACACAGGTCTGCGTCATCGCCCCAACACTTTTTCCATCCATCTTGCTGTGATTTTGATTCTCATCCATGACCGCCTTCCTCCAAGAATTGGGGCTGAGTATTGAATGGAGAATCAGCTTTCCAACCTTTGGCACCTTCACAGCAAAACAGAAGTTACCAAGACTGGTATCCCTGACCTTCAGTACACTGACAACTGTATTATCCTCACGCACGCTGGGACTGATCTGCAGTGCACGCTTGACCTTTTCTCAGTTGCTTATCACAGCTTAGGACTCTCCCTTAACATTGGGAAGACCAAGGTGCTCCATCAGCCTGCCCCAGCACAAGCTTACCCCCTCCCCCCACAAATTACCATTGGTGGAGAACCCCTGGAAAACGTCAAGCATTTTCCATTCCTTGGCAGTCACCTCTCCTAGTCAGTCAGTCTTGATGTAGAAATTGAATATAGGGTTTGCTGTGCCGGCATATTCTTTGGAAAGCTGCTTCACTGTGTCTTTGCCATCCAAGATCTGCAGATGGAAACTAAGATCCTGATTTACAATGCTGTTATTATCCTCACACTCCTCTATGGGTGTGAGACATATCGAAGCCAGCTGAAGCACCTGGAATGTTTCCATCAGTGTTGACTCAGGAAGATCCTCTACATTAGATGGGAAGACCACTGCACAGATGCCAGCATCCTCTCTGCAGCTAACATAACCAACATTGAGGCAAAGATCATGAAATATCAGCTCCGCTGGGCTGGCCACTGTGTGAGGATGGCTGACACTTGTTTCCTGAAACGAGTCGTCTTCTCTAAATTCAGGCATGGTAAGAGGATCTGTGGAGGACAGAGGAAGCACTACAAGGACACCCTGAAACATACCTTAAGAAGGGTGGCATCAACCCTACAAATTGGGAAGAGCTGGCACCATACATCTGTGTGGGCCGGGGGCGCCCCGAGCCCTTTTTCGCGCTGCACGCGGGCTGTGGCCAGCAGCCCGGGCACGCGGGGGCGGAGAGGGAAGGCTTTCGCTCTGGAATTAGGCACGGACGCGTATCGGTAGTTTAAAAGATTGTTTACTTACACCGAGATGGCTGGTGTAGGCTGGAAAGCTTGATTAAGTTGCAGTTACAGACAGACACAACACAGACGGTCTCGTGGAGGTTGCTAGGCTCTACAGTGTAGAGCTCCGGATGCTCTGGGTGAACAGGCCACCAATGTAGAAATCGTAAATACGTCTTATATTAGTCGCGCTCGAAGACGGGAAGAGCTGGGCGGAGGATCAGGCCGCCACGCTCCTCTGGATCTCACACAGGGTTTCTATTATCCTGCCGTGTACCCAGAGTCCCTACGAGGTGGATGTGGAGTCCTCTTCGGCTTGGGCGGAAACTGCTCAAGCCTCTTATACGGCTAACAGGCCAATCGTTAGCCG
>NW_005841831.1:7213093-7213533 GCF_000455745.1 Alligator sinensis | reverse complement strand
AGGCGCTTGACCAAGACCCGCTCATCGCCCATGATACACCCGAACGCCGCGGGGTGAAGATACACCTCTCCCCCTCCAAGGGCTTCGTCCTTGGAAGCTCCCTCTTCTTTCCTCAGCGAAAAGCGTCTGCTGACATACCTTTCACCCGCTCCGCCCGCCTGGTGGTAAACAATGTGCATCTCCAATTCAGCGATGCTTGCCACGCCACGCTTCCCACTTCTCTAAGGACAACTCTCAACTAATTCCAGTTCTAGCGAGCCCTCTCCTGATCCCATCCTCGTCACCATGTGCGGGCCAGGGGCGCCCCGAGCCCTTTTTTGCGCTGCACGCGGGCTGTGGCCAGCAGCCCGGGCACGCGGGGGTGGAGAGGGAAGGCCTTCGCTCTGGAATTAGGCACGGACGCGTATCGGTAGGTTAAAAGATTGTTTCCTTACACCGAC
>NW_005841831.1:7208992-7212744 GCF_000455745.1 Alligator sinensis | reverse complement strand
TCCTCTTGCAACTCGAGCAATGCACTCTGCAAAAGAAGCTGCAGAAAAGGCGGGAAACTGGTCCCTGCACCGGAGTTTCCTCTTGCTACAGGAAACTCCCGTGCAATGCTCTGCAACTTAACGTGGATAATTCTGATGCCGAAGCACACACACAATCATGCCTTTTGGGTCATGACAACATCAAGCCACGTCCCACTTAACAGAGATCCGTCTTGCTCAGGAAGCTGAGAAATGGAAGAGGAGGAAGGAAAGTGCACAACATGCTGGCCAACAGCTGTGGCCCCCTCCCCACCCAAGGCACCACTTGTTATATCTGTGGAAAAACTTGAAGGGCAAGGGTTGGACTCTTCAGCCACCTTAAAACTCACCAGTAATTCCCGCGCCCCCACACGCCACACCCCCACCACAGGATAGCCAATATAGGCAGACATATCCTCATATTGAGGATAGCCATAAAAAAAAAATAATAATAATATACCAAAGAAGTTTCTAGGTCAGATTTGGCTTATTTACACACAGTTTTTTTGGAACAGTTCCACTATATCCATCTGAAACCAATGGAGTTAAGGCATACATACAGCCTTCTGCTACAGACTCCTATACTGGTGTACAGGTGTTTATACCCATAACTTTCCAGGAATAACTTATTCTACTATAGGGCATCTTTAGTGTAAATCAGGACAGAACAGCTTAAGTCAGCACCAAAAACTCTGTCAAGAAAAGGCCTAAGAGATGTTACTAATAGGATGTATTCCAATATTCAGCTCAAATTTTCTGTTTCTTAGTTCTTCACCCCACAATTCCTAATACAGTGCTAAATAATAAATAATTTATCTCCTTCCTTAGCTTTCTTTCAGTGTTTTCAAACAACTTGCACATCCCCAACCCTCTTACTGTCACTTAGTTAATGTAAGCATTTCAGACCTTCAGTTCTATTAAGCTTTCATCAGAAGTCAATCCTTGCCATCCATTAATTGTTGTTCTTGTTGTTTTATTTCTCAACTTTCTCAAGTTTGTCAACCTCTTTGAAGTGAAAAGAGCTGCACACCGTGTTTCAGCTGTGATCAGATATACAGTTTCCTGATCCTTACTTAATGTTTTTTGCATGTTGGTTCTGTTGCTATATCATATTTCACGCTATCAAACCGCTTTGGGGGGTGGGTGGGGGGGGGTTAACTAAGTACAGGCTGTGTCATTGTCACCTCTAATTTGCTTATTTTTGCTAGTGTGCTGGGAAATCATTGATCTACTTTTAAAACAATGCCCTACCCACACATGTTGGTTCATAGTATCACTTCCAAAGTAGCTGGTATACACCCACTCAGCCTTAGCCCAGGTCACTCTGACAGCTGCTGCAAAAGTATGTGACCATATAGAACAGTGTAGTGGTACCTCCTTCTCACTGTTTCATGTTCAAAGAAATGCGAAAAAATGTATAGTGATTTCCTGCTTGCAGGAAATTATCTGTGATGGTGTAAGCCATAGGTATTGTAGCTTTTCCCCTACGATATTGCAGTTTTTTGCAACAGTGTTTTGTAGTGTCATCAAATTCCTTCCCATTCTACCATGCTCGCACCCACGAGAGAAGGCAAGCTTCCTTAATTCTAGTTACCTTTGGCATTATGGCAAATGATAGAGAAAGGAAATTTAGAAAACTCAACATGGTAGACATTAATCAATGCAAGCCCATAATTGTCAGCTGATGTGATTTTCTAAACTGGTAGAAATAACTTCATATACTTTTACCATGTTAGTAATTTTCTAAATGGCTAACTATCCTGCTGGTTAACACATAGTCTTTGACTGCCCCGGGAAACAGATATATGTATGAAGCTAAAATGTAAGAACTCCATAGAAAGCTCTAACATTCTCCTGGTTTCATTCAGATGCTTCTTTTAAATTGTTGCATAGCATTACATTTATCATCTACCTCAGAATTGACTGTACATTAGTAGATAAAATTATTCTGATGTAAAATATTGTGGGAGCTTTCAGGATGAAAGTGCAACATCAAGTGTAGAAATAATATTTGGTGCCTGTTCAGTACTTTACATGTTCATCCTCTAGACAAACATAGATTTATCAGCATTTGTTTATGTAACAGCAGCAAGAAAAATGGTATTTCATGTACTGGATGACCCATGTTCAGTTTATGACCAAATCTTTGTTGCCTGACTAAGGTATAGGAGTCATTCTATTATGCTTACAGGATTCATAAGTACCACCGTCCCGCCCCAACCCTTACAATAGGATCACCCTTCAGAGATGCACAGACATCTCCTTATTCCTATAATGCAAGCACTTACATGTCCAGATCACCCTTACACTTGGGTCGGGTAACTTAGAGTTGGTTGCAACTTGTAGTATGGCTGTCCACTAGGTGAAATAATTCTACCCAGTATATCTTAACTGGGTAACTATACTGATATAATCTAGCAGGGGGTCTATTTGTTCATACTATCATACTATTATTTTTTAATGCTTTCAAACATTAGTCATATTTCTTGCTCAGTGACACCTAACACCTGAGTGTAATCTTTTTTAATGTACTTTTATGGCTTCCTTGTCATGATTGGTAAATTAATACAAGATAGCAACACATCAAAAATATTAGCAATGTGTAGAACAAGACTACTGTTCACTAAGGCACATACATAACATTGGAACTTTTTTGTGTGAACAAGTTAATACTAGTTGCATATTATGATGCATCTTTTCCCGGCTCTATCAGTTGTATGCATTAAACATTGTTTATACTGCTAAGAACCTGGAAAGCAGCCATATGCATATGGTGAGACTGTTTCTTCTGAACCTGACTTCATAGTTTCATAGTTTCATAGTTTTAGGGTCGGAAGGGACCTAATAGATCTTCTAGCCCGACCCCCCGCCAGGGCGGGAGAACAACCCCAAAAAAAAAAAAAAAAAGCCTTGACATGGAAGGCTTTCACAGGGGCCCTTAATGGCTTTAACAGAGTTACTGACTAGCTGAGCTTCTGGGTGAAGGCTGGAGATAGGTGGGCAGCGAGGTGGAACACCGCTAATTAGTACTGAAAAACACTTTTGTCTCATTGGGGAAGAGGAGCCTGGTGACCAGAAGGTGTGGGGCCGGGCAAGGAACATTAACAGCGTTCATGCCTGAGGAGTCAGTCTGGCCCAGGCTGGGCTCAGAGAAGGAGATCCCTACAGAAAAGGAGAGAGGAGAGCTTGGGGACTTCAAGGGAGTGAGTCCCAAAAGGAAGATAATTTGGTTATGTTTTTGTTTCTGAGTTTGAGTTAGCTGTGAGACATGTGGTGGCTTTAATGAGTGTGGGAGATCAGGAAGTCACTGGTGTTTAGAGACGGATGGTGAACCTAAGTCAGAGATTTATGTGAAAACCAACTGGTGGTTTCAGTAAATGCCACTTGGCCACTCTTAGCTTGTAAAGCAATTCTGGTGCTCCTCCTAAATGCAAAGTACTACTGAAACCTCCACATATGAGGATACATGTTCTAGAATGGGATGTTTTCCAGTGGATCATGGGTAGGGGGGAAAGAAAAGTACTCCATATGGACTACCCTGGTTAAGGGCAACAGTCATGATTCTTTATTGCATGGACATATTTAACAGAAAATTTCAACTAAAGCAGGCCTATCAGTGAAATGATCAAAGTGCATCAGACTGCTCTACAGTTGTTGAGTACTAAATTTAAAAAATCTAGCAAGGTGAAATAATAAATCTTGCCTTTTTATTTCTCCTGAGCTGGTTTCCCTAC
>NW_005841831.1:7184417-7208092 GCF_000455745.1 Alligator sinensis | reverse complement strand
TAGAGGCACTGCAGAGCCTGGCAGTCTGAGAAACACTGGTAGTAACATATTTTTCATGTATAGAAATACCTCTAAGGGTGCATCTAAGGCTGTGCCCAGACGACCATGGCCATGTCATATGTGGCACAGCAGACACATCTGCAGCACCACATACCACACATTTAGTTCTCTGCACTGCAAGGAAGCAGCGCAGAGGGCTTTTTTGACCCCTGGAAGTCCAGGGGTCCAAAAAAAGCTCTGAAAAAAGATGGAGCAACACACCTAGCAGTAGCATGCGCCACCCAAAGCCAGAGCCTGGCTAGCCAGAGCCAGACTCCACTTCCAGCCAGGTTCTGCATGGCAGGAACAATGCAGCCCTGGGAGGCTCTCAGGACCCCAGGTAAGGCTGCCTGGGCTAGCTCATGGCTGGCCTCAACCTCCCCCAACGCACCTGGTGTAATTTGTCACATGCCAGAGCATGTGTGGCATAGGTGTTCCCTGGAGACAACTAGTGGCAGCACAAGGTGCACTGCTGCTACTTATCCCTGGGGAATCAAGCACCTACGCATGTCTGGACATGGCCTACATGTACAATTAATGCAATGCAATAAACTTCGGAGCAGTTCGGGCCAAAGTAAACTGTTCCTAGGCACAGTGTCTGCACGTGCACCCAGGACAGCAGCAGTTTAGGTCAGTGTGGAACAGACCCCTGGCTGGCTGGGCTGACTGGGCACAATTTACTCCCTGTCATCCTCTACATGTGTGTTTCAGCACAGTAAAGTACTCTGCCATTGGACAGTACTAGGATTGAGATGGAAGAGACCTGTTACTACCTAGTCACTACAGAATTGTTTTGTTTTGCACATTCATTTGTTTTAAACTATCTGTACTAACTATCCTAAGCATGTTGTTTCCACTACTTTCTTTTACAATGTACATCTCTGTATAATAGATTTAATTTAACCTGGATTTTCTGACTCCCAGCCCTCTGGGCTAGGGACAGACATTACACATAAACGAGTTTAAGTAATCAGAAATTGAAGTAAACCTGTAGCAGAACAGATGTTCAGTGCGCACAAACTAGTTTGAAAATGGCTTTAACCAGTTTGAGATAAACCTGGATGAATGTAGTATCAGACTTAACTGATTTCGCTCAAACTGATATATGCAATGTCTATCCCAAACCCCTTGCTGGTTTAAGTTAAATCAGAGTCCCCCTGCATCCCAGCATGCTCTCTGGTCTGGGCGGGGCTCTCTGTTCCACAGCAAGGCTGGCCCCTTCCCTCTGCTCCTGGGCTGGAGCTCAGCGCAAGACTTGCAGGCATAGCAGGGTGTGCTGGCTTCCCTGTGTTCCCCTCCTCCCCCCGGTCCCTCACTGCTTAAGCGCAGTTTCCTTCCTCCTCTCTGCCACAGCATGGGTCAGCATGTGGTGTGCTAGCTAATGCCGAGAGGTGTCTGTGTGTGTCTCCAATGTCACTGGGATAGGCAGACAGAACAGTGACCGCTTAGGGCTTTTTGGAGCTAATCAGTGGGTCTGCCGGTAAACTGTTTAAGAATTTTGAAGTAATGTGGGGAGAAGCTATTGTTTTGCTAATCAAGTGATAAAGACTGTTATCAGCCCCCCACCTGGCTTGCTCACCTGTCAGTTTGCTGCAGACAGTATGATGAAGCAGGGAGGGAGATTGAAAAGCTCTGTATCATCAACAGATGCATGCACTGCACACACACCCTTACCTCAGAGTGCTATCACGGGGCTGGGGGTTGGTAACACTCCCGCTCCATGAGTAGCCAGTGGGGAAAAGCCTGCGACCATGCAGGCAGACATCCCTAATGAAAGAGTCCTGCCGGGGCCTGGCCACACCCCGCTCAGCTCTGCTCCCTGCAGAAGGGAAGGGAGGGCTGCTCTAGTGTCCCCTGGCTTCTAGCCTGAGTCACTGCAGGCATGTGCCTGAATTTCCTCAGTCCAGGGACGATGTCTGTCCAGTTTCAAACCAGTTCAGCCTAGTCAGGTTAGACTAGCCTGAAAAGGTTGAATCAATTCAGGCTCAGGCTTCTGGAATGTCTGTCCCTAGCTGCAGTCCACACTTTATCATTTCATGTAGATGGACCAAACAAATTTACCAGTTCACTGTATTTTGAAAGAATAAAGCAGTATTCCAGCAACCAGAAAATGTTCCATGCTACCAAGGGAACATGAAGTTCTTAAAAATTTATGAATGCAGTTCTGTATGTTTTCAGTACATATGAAAACCTTGGAATGGCTGCTTCAATAGTGAGTTCAAGTGTGTTTTTACAAGTGATTGTATTATCCTTTGTGTTGAAAAAAATGCTGTCATAGCTGCAAGGTCTCAAGTTCAATCTGTCACATTTTCTGTGCTATGTCTCCACTCTCCTCTTCCATTCTATTATTGTCAGCAGGCAAAGATCTGAAATATTTAAGGAGCCTCATCACTGTTGTTCTCAAGAGAGTAAGCCTCATTTTGCTATTTTAAACCCATGCCCAATATGAAGCACAAAAGAAGGGTTCATTGTAGAGCAAATACTTCCCTTTCTTTCTTTCTGTAAGAACCACTGGAAACCTGTGCCTTGGCTTGCGGGGTAGGAGGTTAATGGGTGTATCAACTGGCCCTTTCTCCGTAAACATTTTGCTTCTGAGCTCTGAAGATATATTAGTGGCTGTAATACAGCCTACTGAAAGATTTAATTTTCCTCTGTCTGTGGGAAGCCCCTTGAGCCAAAACCAACTACCCAACTTTGGAACATGTGATTCTTTATGACTGTAGCACAGGGGTTTTCAACCTTTTTTAATAAGTGTACCCTCGGCAACCCCCTTTTTAGTAAGTGCACCCCTAGGGGGGTGGCGGGCGGGCAGCCAGACACCAAGCGGGGTGGTGGGGGGAGGGAGGCAAGGGGTGTGGTGAATGGCCAGACATGGAACGGGGGCATGGCAAGTGGTGGATTGGCAGCAGCGCAGTGTCTTTGTGGCCCTGCTCTCACCCCGCCCCGGCCGTGCACCTGTGAGCAGCACGGGGTGGTGGTGCTCCATCCCTGCCCACCCCCACATACCCCCTGGGACCTTTCAAAGTACCCCAAGAGTACACGTACCCTGGTTGACAACCCCTGCTGTAGCAGTTAGAGGTCCCAGCCAAAATGGGGACCCTATGATCCTGGAGACTGTAAGCTAATACATAGAGGACAGTCCCTGCCCAAAAAAGCTTACAAATTAAGTAAACAACAGTTAAAGGGCAAGAGAACGTAACTATAATCTCTTCTGTTTTACTGACGGGGAATGGGTCTTACAAGAGTTGGTTGTGAGTTGTCCATCATTGCTAGTGGGATTATTTTAATGTTGAAGCCTTTTTTTGACTGGCTAAGACATAATTGAGGACCAGCAAAAGAAAACTGTAACTGTGAATTTATAAGATTTTCTTGACTTGTCCATTTTGAGTGACACCTGAGACGTTTTCCTTGTGCAATATAATTGGAGGTCAGAGAAAACTGTATAAAAGAGACATATAGTTTTACATAACAGAAGAGGAAAATCTAATGTGCCGTGTGATTTTTGGGAAAGTCTTTTTTGCCTTCCTGTGCCCAGTTGTAACATTGAAACAATACAAGGATGTTGCAAGACTTAATTAATATTTTTAAATGATTTGAGCTCCTAAGTGAAGTGCAAATTAGTATTCAATATTGTAATAATAGTAGTGCATTTCCTATTCAGTTAATTAACTCTGGAAATAGATTTGATCAGTGATGTGGCAAAAATTTGCAATGGACATCATAAATTAGGTTAGTCAAGACATAAGAAGACTAACATTAGGACTTCAGGGGGAATCTTAAGTGAGGCAAGTGGATGGGTAACATGATAGATTAAATATATTGTTGATAAAAGGAAAGGTAATGTACACTGCAGGCAATAATTCAAATTATTTTTTCAGCTCACTTTATTCTAAACTAATTGTATCACCTCAGGAAAGGAACCTAATATCATTGTGGGCAATTCTTTGAAGATCTCTGACTGCTGTCAGGTAGTACAAAAGAACAAACAAAATGAAAGGGTAACAAATTTAAAACCATTGAAGAAAAACCTTTTCCACCCAATGCACAATTAACTTGCAGAATTCATTAGCACAATACATTACTGATGCCAAAAGTTATCAATTTTTCAAAAACAATTAGCTACTTATACGGCTAACAAAAACAACCAGAGGTGTAATAGTAAAATTAAAAAACTAAACAGAAAAACTGGAAGGCCATAAACGTTTATGATTTATGTTATCTAGCTAGGAGGGTTAGGAAGCTCTCCCATGGGTGGGCATACTATCTCAAAAGTGCCCACTGCAGGGCTTCTTGCAACTTTCTCTGAAATGTCTGGTCTGAATTCTGCAGTAAGTCAGATCAGATGGTCATAATAGCTCCTTCTGGCTCATATTATTGATATGATGCTGGACCATATGCCATTGCTGTGAAAATCCCAATGTTTTGAGACATATTTGTGGTAGTCAAAAGGAATCTAGCAAACACATTTTTAGAAAGAGTTACTTTCTTAATTGCATTATGTAATCTCGTTCTTTATGTATCACTTTGTTTATTTAAAAGGATTATTTCAGTAATTAGTTTAAGATTGCATAGTGGCAGGTTAGCCTTACTCTTTTCAAGTCATCTCAGAACAGCGTTGAAACCATGGCACCATAGGAGATGTAAGTCACTTGTCTGATCATGAGTTCCGCAGCATTCGGGATATGGAGCACAAACCTAAAGTGTGAATAGTGAGAGAATCTGGTTACAGCAAATGTTACAGAGCAGATACATCCCCTTGTTCAGGGTAAACCTTTAAGTGAAATGGTTTGTCATGGATTTGTCTCTCTGATGCAAATCACACGAGCATATTAGATGTGCAAAGAAACCAGCCTCATATTGAAACAATTATCTTCACAAGCATATCACTGCCTCAGTAGCGGTCACAGCATCATTTTCCCATTCTATAGCAAAGCTATTTCGTGATTTATGTTTAGGGTTTTTTTTTCATTACGATGTCTGTTTTTCTCCTTCTGTGCCTCCCTTAAATGTTTTACCCAGAGTGTAAATCAGCCAAAGAGGAAGAGCTTTCTTCTAAGATGGCTCATCCTCAGCAAATGTCAGATAAACGGTAATGTGTAATTTCAGATTAAATCATGTGTCACTTTATCCAGGAGAAGTCAGCCTTTGATAGCATTAATGAGGCTGACACAAGGGCGGCTGGACACAATGAAGTCACTCAGACAGATCCATGTGAGAGCATAATTAAGGATAGTGCAAGAACAAGGCTGATAAGGACCAATCTCATTTTTTAAAATGGTATTATGAATTCTTACCAAAGAATAACGAGAGAGAGCGCTCTGAAAAGCAGGAGGGAGCATGGAGTAAGGGTTAGAGCAAATGACTAGTGACTAGCACGTCTGGGTTTTATTCCCAGCTCCTCTTCTGAGCTGTGGAGTGAACAGCTGGAAGTTTGAGTGCTCAACTTGAGACAGTTGTGTCATATGCTGGGGGCACAAAATTAATGTAGGTCCCAGCTAATCTGAGATTCAGTACCTGCTGAAATATACCGTTGCCATTAAAATTATTGGTGCTGTCTCCTTTCTCAGTAGATGGCATTACTCCATTATTGCTTACAGTAAGTAGGTTACACCTCAGAGACCATGGTGACATTCAGTGCTTACAGAAGTATTTGTGATTATTTCAGTGGCAATCTAAGTACCTATCTCAAAGATGTCGTAAAAATGAGAATGAATGTCTGTAGGGCACTTTGAATGAAAAGCACGTAAGACTGTAAGCCCTCCTTAACCCAGTTTCAAACAAGCAGCTGGGACATTTCCAAATATCCCCAACCTTTTTTACCTCCTGTAAAATAATGTACGATGAGATCATGGCCTGCAGAATCAGACCATGTTTCAGCATACCGGGCAGTTCATTTTAAAGCAAATGGGACTGGAATTATTAGAATTACTCTATGAAATTCTGCCTCATGTGGTGGGATTTCACTACCTATCTTTTTCTTGCTAGTAACTTTTAGGTTACAAGAACTGGATGGACTGGAGTAGACTGGAGTTTCTGTGGCACCCATCCTTCCTATTGTCTCCTCAGTTTGTGTATCCTGGATCTAAGTTATTTCTATAGTTCTGTCGTTATCTGAATACATATCTGAATACGTCATATTTAATATTTATACTTACAAGACAGCTCTGATTTAGGGAATTCTTGTTAGTTCCATTTTACAGATGGGGAAATTGAGGTGGAGAGAGACTAAGTGATAGATTGAAATTGTTACTTGTGCAGCTAAATGGGACTTAGCTACAGTTTAGCTCTACAACCCTTCTGTTGAAGCCAGGCTACAGGGCAGCCAAGAGTGCATAAGGGTTCAACATGAGAGCAAGCAAGAGGCAGCATGTCTTTGTAGCCTAGTGGTTATGGAACTCCCCTCGGGGTGGGGATCCTGGCTTCTGGTTCCTTCCAGGGTTATTTTTGCTTTTTAACCAATGACTCTAATGTAAAGTGCGTGACCATTCTTAGCAGCAGGGGCCAGAACCCAGAATGCACCCATCCCAGAGCAGTTCCAAAACCAGTATGCTACAGACACATGCTCCTTCCTGCTGGCCCTCTATCTTGACCCCATAAATCTTGCCTCTTGGCTACCTAGTGGCTTGCCCTCAACTAGCAGGGTGGAAGTTGCTCCCAGCCAGCCCAATGCATAGTTGGGTACTTAACCACTCCTGGGAACTGAGAAAGGTAAGATTTAAGTCCCCTCAGGCTGAGGAAGGCCCATAATCTAGGAGACTCACTTGCTTGGCAAGTGTTTGAACCAGTAGGTTAAAGGTCCTTTGATTAAATGGCTACCTACAAATACATTTTATTTTATGGCCCTGGAGGTCTTTCTAGTCCTGTGTTGTAGAAGGTAGACAGCACACCAGTCCTCAGAAACCATTAGGCAGCTGCCCTCAGAGGCATAATTCAGTGTTGCAATGCATCACATGAGGCAGGTACTTAAGCTTCTGAGAGGGCCAGGAATTTAGATACTACTTTGTGCTCAGAGTTCTTCCACTGCCTCCAGGACGCATCTACACATGCTATTAATGCTCAGCAATAAACTCTGGAGCACATTGTAGTGGAGTTTATTGCTCCCAGGAGCCGTGTTTGAATGTGCACTTGGGACCGCAACACATTGAGCTGGGTCAGAAAAGCCTTGGCTGGTAGGAGGTCCCAGGGGGTCAGCCTGCCAGCCCCGGGGCTGCTCTAACCCAGCTCAACATGCTGCAAAGGTGCACCAGTGTGGGGCTAGCCAGCAGGCAGCTCCCACGCTGGAGAACCCTTGTGCCCCATACATGGGTCTACACATGTGTTGCTCTGGAGTAAAACATTCTGCTGTAGGATAGTCATTGTATTTACAAGTACTACCCTGCAGCCGAGTGAATTAGTTTACTCCATCCTAATAGCACTGTAAATGCAGACTCTGAGATGTTTACGGCGGAGCTAATTAGGCAAATCAGCAGTAAATGTCTCATGTAGACATGCCCCTAGGCACCTCCAACTTTCTGAATCACCTACTGCTCCCCATTCTCTATGCAGAGTACCTAGAAAGCTCTAAAGTCTCTTTATTGAATTCATGGGCATCTCAGTACCTACTTTGATCCAGCAATCAACATCATGATTCAAGGTGTCTAATATTTAGGCATTCCAGGGCCTAAGTCTAGGCACATAATGAACTAAATTGAATCTAACCCTGTTCCGCCAAGGTCACACAAGAAGGCTGTGAGAGAGCAGAGAATTAAACCCATGTCGTTTGGAGTTTCAAGCTAATAGCTTAGCCATTGAACCATCATTTTAAGGTTATTTCAGTGAAGGATTAATGATCTTTCCATGATTTTCTTGCTCAGTTTTGAATTATCCTGTATTTTATATTTAATATTATTTTCAGGATTAACCACACCTTCATTTATCTAAGCACTCAAGCTATCTATGACAAGGTGACTCCAGACTGGTATTCCCATTCAGCTCTTTAGTGCTGACAATATGTTCCCATTACAATTTTGAGAATAGGCTTTACTGGCTAAGATGGTAGAATATGAATAATGATCTAGGGCTGGGGTGTCAAAATCACCTTCAGACCCGTGCCAGACCTAGATCACAGGGGTCCCATGCAGTCCAGACCCGGCCCAGAGCATGGAATCATGGCAGCAGCCACCACAGCTATTGCAGCCGCAGCTACTGTGGCAGTGGTTGTAGCAGCTACAATGGCAGCTATCATGTTTTGGTGGATTGCAGAGGTCAAGAGACTGTTGGCCAGGCAGCCACTTGCCATGGCAGGGGCTTGCAAGAAAAGGGGGGTAACTGAAGTTGATCTCTGCACACAGTTGCAGGACAACTGATGTCTATGTTGCACAGTCCCTTCCTTGCCTCCCTAGTGCTAGAGGCTGTGTCCTCCGGGGCCCCCAGATCCTGCAACAGGGCCCATCCACCTCTGGCCATGCCCCAAAACTCCCTGTCCCGCTGTTAGATTGGTGGGCCAACTAAAGCAGCTCTGTGGGCCGTATGTTTGACACTCCTGCTCTAGGGGCTTTCCACATTCAGGTTTGTAGTTTCAGACATTTTAAGGGGTCTGCTTTTTAGAACAGATGTTCAGCACTTCATGAAAACCTGACCCCTTTTTGGAGACTTAAATGAGGTACCTTAAAATCATCCATCACTTTTCAAATTGTGGTCTCTTGGTGATTTTTATCTGATGAAACCAGTCAGATGGTACTATGTACTTGCTGTGCTGTGAGGATGGAAAATGACACAACTCCATTTTTTGAACTGCTGGAAGGAGATGACTTCTATTACTCTCAAAAACATAACTCCAATCCCCATTATGGTAGCTACCTTTATGTACTAATGGGTGGACTGGAAAGACACAAATATGTAATATGAAGGAAGGATGCACAATCAGATTCTTTCAGGAATACCTGGTTTTCTCATGCTGAGCACATGGGGAAATAACCTGGAACCCTGAACTTTAATTTTCTGTATTAGCATGAAATATTGCAGAAGTGTTGAATATGCTTTTAATAAGCTTGTGTCTTCACCTTCCCTAACTCTTCTGCAGTTCTAGGCAGGTTTTCAGAATGGTATCTTGGTAACTTTCAGGTGGACTTCAACACTGTCCCTTGGAAATTCAAAGGTGGTATCTTAACAAGATTTATTTAGGACACTTCTGTGTGTCAGTGTTCTGGCTGACATAGAAACAGATTGGGCACATTTTTGGGTATAGCCAAATAAATGGGTGAAGGTGGCATGCCTCACATTTTTTCAGAATATGTGATAGACTGTGATGCACATAATTAGATTACACTGACTCCCCACGTTTGCCTGGTTGTGTGAATGGGGCAATAGGAGATGCAGGTCACCTGGCTTTATCTCAGACTTCTGGCTATTTGCTTCAGTGGATATGAGACAAGGACAGATGTTGATAATAGTCCCTTATTCCAAGGAGCGAGACAGGAGTTTTGACTTAAGCGGGCTGTAGAGTTGCAGAGTATTGTATGCTTAGCCTAATTATTCATCGTTGGCAAATGGTATACTGCTACTTCAGCACTTTCACTTCTAGTGTCAATAACGTGCTGAATGAATTTAGGAAAGTTGTTACAACTTTTGAGGTGGGAATATTCTTTTTTTTTTATCATGACACCTGTTGCTCATAGGTACAAATCAAACGAAGAGTATGTGTATGTGCGAGGCCGTGGAAGAGGGAAGTATGTTTGTGAGGAATGTGGAATTCGCTGCAAGAAACCCAGCATGCTGAAGAAACACATTCGCACGCACACAGACGTCAGGCCATATGTCTGCAAGTACTGTAACTTTGCTTTTAAAACCAAAGGTAAGAGACAGTCAGCTCCTGGCTCCTCTTAGCACATTGGCTTACTGGTCAAATTTATCTGAGGGCACTAGTAGCAGGGAAGGAAGGGGCTTCCCCTGGTTGTGAAAAATCCTACAATTTGGAGGGGTGGGCAAGGGGAATCTAATTCACTGACATTTTTTTAAGAGAAATAATACTGAGTTAAGCTCATATGTGTCCTGCCGATAAAGTGGTGACTTCACTGAAGAGTTGGCCGGCAATACAGCTGCTGTGCCATCCTTTCTGTGAAAGAAAAAGTCCTGAAGCATATTTCCAACAGTGACTGAAGAATAGTGCCAGTGATTTAAAAAAACAACAGCATCTGGCTGTAAGGAAACACATTTGATTGGAGATTCAAAATATAGGCTCCAACATTTTGTAGATAATTTTTGGGTGGCTCTTAATGCTAGTGCTCTCAAAGCCAGTATTTGTACTCTAATATTATCGCCTTTCTTCCTTGCATGCATCTGCAGAGGATTATGCATCATCTTAATAGACTCTTTTCCAAAAGACCATGCTTTCTAAAAAATTCTTCTCATTGAAGTACACGGGGACTCACAACCTTCCCACCCCCTGCTTTCCTACCAAACCCTCACACCGACTCCATCATTATCACGATTCATGTGATCAGCTGTAATCAGTTGTGCTCTGAGAAGGTGACCGGTTCATCAAGAGTCTGTATAGCTCCAATTCCACTTCTTCATTGTATGACTGGAGCCAGTGCAAGCCCATATGGTACAATCTTAAAAGTGGCTAAGTCTCATGAGGAGTCCATAGAGTTAGGTACCTAAATCACTTCAATGCTTTTTTTGAAAATGTTACCCACAAACTCTTCCTTACAAAGAAATTAGTCAGTTTTTTAGGGATTTTGATTCTGATTCTCCAATTCTGCTAGGAGAGAACAGTAACCTTTTCCAGCTACTTTTGTATTATATCCAGAAAACTGTAGCTCATTTGGAAGACATAACCAACCAAGCAAAGTTTAGGATATAATCGAGCACAGTAAATTGAATATGCAATTGTGCACCCATCTATCAAATTCCTGAATATTTAAATATGGTGAATGAACAATACCCAGTACTAATAGCCTTGTTTGTAAGGACAGTAGGGCACAATGTCATGGCTAATCTCCAGAAGGCTAAAATACTGGATTTGAAGCCAAATTCTCCTCTCAGATGTACACAGCAGATCCGAACTGTGAATTCCTTCTCCCCTTATGCACGCAAAGCTCCCAGGTTTTCTTCACACTCATCTCTCTCTTCCTTCTCTGTTCATTCATTGCTTTCTTTCACTTCCTTCTGACTAGTTCTTTTCTGAGGATTTCCTTGGATAAGAGGGGAATTCACTCATTCTCTTTAGCCGCTTCCTCTTCTTATCGCCCACCTCATTTCTCTCAGGCTTTTCTTCACAGAGGGTGCTAGGATCAAACCATCGTTCTTGCCATTTTTCCAGCAGCTTCCTTTCCTTCATCTCTGCTGTCCCGAAAGGTATAAACCATCAGTATACAATATGCCAGCGTGCTGTTGTTAATGGGACATCGCCTTGGAAGTTCTTTCCTCAGTCTAAACATTTCTTCATCTTCGAGAGAGGTGCTTGCTTCCGAAATAAAAAACAAGTGATGGGTCTGAACGTAAAACTGCTCTATCCCCTTCTATTTCCATGAAAGCCTAGATCACAGAGGTGAAGAGCTGGAACGTGTACCAGCAATCTTATGAAAAGTATTTGCATGATAATGACCTTGAAATTGTTTGAAAATTGTCTCTGCTGGAAGTGAAGTTACAGTGAGAACAGGCTATCTAAAAAAGGGCAATGTTTTACTATGTATAACGACTTGTTGTGTACCATTGGATCTCAGCTGCTTGCTGTACTGATGCAGACGTGGAGGTTTTAAAACACTTATGGGAAATCAAAACGGATTCTTCTCTGATTTGGGGGCTGGCAATGAAATCAACAGATACATTCAGGTTTTAAAGATCTTTGTGACTAATTAAAAAGTCTGGGGCAGTAAAGTTTGACTTTCAGATGCCGGCAGGAGGTGGGGGGAAGTTGCAGAAGTGATGGTCAGAAAGCTCATTTTGGACTTCTAAACCAATCTCACTGGGCCATGGTTTATAAGTAGCCTCTATTCTCAGATGCGGTTTTTGTGACTTCAGTTAATTGCAGGGCACAGCTATTAGACTGCTTGCTACCTGATTGCCTCTGAAAAAATACAAGCTGAGTTGGAGCTGTTTCCAAGCATAATTTTGGCTTTCAGTGTAAACACAAGAGGGATATCTATAGATCTGTCTTCATTTCAGTTGTTGTAGGTGTCTCTAGTATGAACTAATTCTCAAAAAACTCAAGTCATTTGGAATCATGTTCATTTTACCTTTTTTTTTTTCTTAAATAACAATCACTCACTAGAGAAAACTCATTTGGGGGGACTTGGGGTAAGGGGGGTGTGGTTTTTTTTGTGGTTTGTTATGTTTGTTCTGGCTTACTTGTTTTTTGCTATATTATAAAAGCTAGTATAGTACCAGTTATTTACTATTTATGCCATTTGTTTACTTTCTCCATTTTTGACAATGTAGCCAATGGTATTGCACTTGGGTTGCAGACCTTCATGGGAAATGCATGTTTGTTTGTTTAAAAGAAAGTTTACAAGTGTTTTGTTTTTTAATTCACAAAACCAATGTTATTACATTTATGATGTTTTAAGATTTATTTTACATAGTCTACCTCTGCTCCAGTGATGAACATATTTCTTTTAATGTCGTACCTTTACTTACAGCGTATGGGAATTTAGTACCTCAGAGTGCTAGCAAGCACTAAATAAAAGTGTTACCATGGTCTTTGCGGGTATTATTAGGAGGATGTTAACAAGCTTCTTATTTATTTTCTTTCCAAAAAGGAGATGAGAAGAAGTTGCTCTCTGATCATTTTCTTTTACAGGAGAGTTTGGGAAAGTCTTTTCCTCTATGTGTTTCCAAAAAGAGAATGGAGGAACTACAGTTGTTTCTTTCTTCCCATGTGAATCAAGACCCTAACTCCACTGGCGGAGGGGTGAATCAGGACCCTAAGTCCGTTCGTGGAGGGACAGCCATTTCACTCCACCCTTCCCTCTGCAACCTTTGCAGGATTATAGATTAATGTTAATTAGCTAAGCTTGGCCCAGTACAGATAAAATTCCATTCTACATCCATTTTCTATTGTTATGTACTAATGTACCAGTCTCTCGTATTCTGAAGAAACTTTTTAGTAATTTAAAATGTGTTCTCATAAAAGACATGAATTCCATGTTATCTGAAAATGCTAATTTCATAGTGTAGTCCATCCACATTTTCCAGACACTGGACTACTTCTTGTCCTCAGCCATAGTATTCCCTTAATAAATTACCGTAGTTTCCAGTTCTTTAAATCAAAGCATGGCAGGTAGTGAAGTTATTGAATGTATTGATGTTTGAAATGTGCAAAAAAATATTAAAGGCAATGTTATAATCACACAAATTGTTACTGGGCCAGAAGACTCAGCTATATGCTTTCTTGGAAACTAGAAAATAGATCCAGCTGGCTAGAAGCTAAGAAGGAATTAGCTGGAATTATAAACAGCAGATTGATATATAGATTTAAAAGATGCCATAACATCCTGAATACACTGAGGCACTTTCTATGAGTTTGGGAAAATATGTGAATGTTCTTATGGAACCCCCTTTCCCCGCTGTTTAAGAAGTTCCGTTTGTTAAGAAATGAAGTAATCCTGAGGAAATATATCTATAGTCTCTTGTGCAATGTTGTTCACATGGCATTGGAGGTCAGAAAATCACCCCCAATCCATGAAAGAATTTCAGTGAAAAAACAACAACTTTCTAAATGAAAAATAGGGAAAGAACAACAGGTACTAAGAAGCCCCTTAATCTATCAGAGAACAGCAGAACAAAACCCAGTGGCAGGAAATGAAAGCCAGGTTAATTTAAATTAGAAGCTAGTCAGTTTTCTTTTTAATAGTAAAAATATTAAATTTTGAAACTAACTACCATGGGAAGTGGTGGATTCCCCATATTTTGAAGTTTTCAAATCCAAATGTGATGCCTTCTGGAACACATGCTTTAATGAAACACCAATTATTGAACTTTGCACAAGAGTACCTGAATTAAATTTTATGACCTCTCTTACGCTGGAAGAGAGATGAGATGACTTAAATGTCCTTTCGGTCTTAATAGCTATGACTCTATAAAATAATAACAAAGCTTTTAAAATAATTGAAATCCTAGGCAATGTACAATGATATAAAATAGAGTAGTGCTTGAAGTATGTTCAGTCTCGTACAGAGATAATAGCGAGACCCAGGCATCACTTAAAGGCACAGAACATACCCCCTATTCTGATGGCATATATGGGATGGACTTACCTAGTGGAGAGTATTCTGGATCTTGGTAGATTTCATTTGGGAGTGCCTTTAGGTGTAGAATCATTACGATTCTCCATGTGCATTTATTTCAATAATAGAAATATTAAAATAATGTAAAGTCCAAAAAAACAGTTATGACTCCTAGCACAGTGTCATGTACAGCTTAAGGTTGCATGCTTGGGACTGCACACTTGGGATGGAACTCTGTTTTCCTTTGTACACCCAAATGGCAGCTTTTTAGACACAAGTGCCAAAAATACCCATTGCATGCAGATAGAGAAAGTGTGTCTATGTGTAAACTAAGCATGCTCAATTGACTGTGCTCATATGTGGCCATAGACTCATCTACAGCTTGAAACTGTAGATGGCTGGAAACCCATGAATAGCAAGTGTTAGACTCTCAGGGCTTAAAAATAAGATTTCCCTCTGGAGCTGAGTGATTGGGGCACTTACCTAGGAAGTGAAATCCCCAGGTTCTAGCCTCCCCTGTGCCCCAGAGGGGGTTTGGGTATTTCTCTCTGACTTCTCAGCACAGTAATATAAGTAGCACCTCATAATTGAGGCATCATTCAGATCCCTTTCTGGCATTCCTTTTGAAGCTGTTCCCCCAGGCAACCAAGAAGGGGAGGAAGCTGGGGTCAGGAGGAAGGAGCCCAGAGGTGAGGAAGCTTAGTGAGATGGCTATTAGCCTGGAAGGGAAAAGATCTAGCTTAGACCCCTTGTTCCCGGTGAGGTAGAACCTTTCCACTGCCCTCTATCCATTTTATGCAATGACCGTTAGAGGAAAAAGGCAACAGCTCAGCTTCAAAAATGAACACCAGAAAAAGTCTGAAACCTGCCTCCTCTGTGGTGTGGTAGTTAATCCGCTACAGCTGGAAGTCAAAGAGCTGCTACTTAAATCCCTTCTAGCTGTGGAATTCCTAGAATGTGGGTCTTCCACCTCCTGGACAATTGCCCTAAGTGCTCAGCTACTGCGTCTGCTTGCACACACCATGGGGGTTTCATTTGGTTTAGTTCTTGCTAAATTGAAATGGTGGGTTTTTAAAAACACCGCTCCAATTTAGGGAGAATTAAAATGAACTAAACCACAGTGGCATGTACACAAGGGTGGAGACCTGATCCTTACCTGCCACTTCGGTGGCACCGGGGGGCCAGCTGCCGTTGGGCCAAGCAGTCCCTGAGCTGTGCAGGGGCCCCCCAGGTGCACCCATCCACTGGCACCTGGCCTGGTTAGTCCTGCGGGGGCGCCGCATCTGCAGAGGGAAACACTGGCCCTCCTGCAGCTGCAGAGGGAAGTACCAGGCCCCTGCACAGCTCAGGCAGGCTGACAGGCTCCGGGGAGGAAAAAAAAGATAAGGCTCTTCGCTTTTTTTTTTTCTTTTCTTCAGTGGATCCTGCCTGCATGGGCCCCCACCAGGTCCCACAGCCTGTGCACAGGGCGCTGGAAGCTGACGTGATCAAGGCTTGGCAGGCCCTGCACAGCTCAGGGGATGTGGGACCCAGTGGCAGCCCATGCAGGCTGGCTGCACTGAAGAAAAACTAAAATAAAATAAAAGCGGTGAGCCTGATCTTTTTTTTTTTTTTTTCCTCCCCAGAGCCTGCCTGTCTGCCTGAGCTGTTCAGGGGCCTGATGCTTCCCTCCATGGGGGGACAGTGCTTCCTTCCATAGCTGTGGCCCCCCCGGGACTACCTGGGCCGGGTGCCAGTGGGCAGGTGCTGCCTGGGGGGAGCCCCGCTCAGCTCAGGGATTGCGCAGCCCAGCGGCAGCTCCCCCCGCCCCCGGCCAAAGAGGAAGGTACGGATCAGGTACATGCCACAAGGGTTTAGTTCAGTTTAATTCTCCCTAAATCAAAGCGGTGTTTTTAAAAACCCACCGTTTCAATTTAGGGAGAACTAAACCAAATTAAACGCCTGTGGTGTGTACAAGCAGCCTTAGGTAGCAAACTAGAACACCTCAGAGGTGTTTTATCTTGTTACATACCAAAGTCATTTAAAGAGGAATACGCTGCCGAGCATGCAAACAGCAACGCCATTAAAGCGGAATATGCCGCCAAAAGTGCAAACAGCAATGCCATGAAAGTGGTGCAAAAGGGCATTTAAGCTGCTTTAAAGGCCAATTTTTTGGTGTGTAGAAAGGCCCTGGAACTAAAATGGTGGGGGAGGGGGCTACCCTTCCCTCCCCTCCTTCTCCTCCTCCTTTTGCATCACTTTTCTTTTGGGTCTTGTGCTCAGCCATGTGTGTACTTGAGCTATGTATGCACATATGCACACCTTGTAGCCCCACTGTGTGTGCTTAGTTTAGGCATTCAGGCTTTCATGGCCAAAGCAGAAACAGCGGATCAAAAATGGGAATGTAGATGGCTAGAAAACTTCCATTTAGATACGTAAATGGAAATAGATTTCCACCCTTGAAATATTTTAGGTTTATATTTAACAAAAGTAAAAATATTGTTTATATGTTGTAATATATGTTCATGTTACAATAATAACTTGTCTGCAATGTGGATGTAGAGATTTAGATTTATACATGTGTGTATGTGCATGCACATGTCTGTGTGTGTGTGTGTGTGTGTGTGTGTGTGTGTGTGTGTGTGTACACAGACACACACACACATTGCAAACAAGTTAATATTGCACTAGCAATTTTAACTTTTTCATTTCCTACATTTTTATTTCTGTTCCACAACCTTAATTCTATATTAATGAAGTTTATAGAATTTATTTCCTAGTTTTATTTTAAATAGGAAATAGCTTACACTCTCTGCTAAGCTGCTTAAAGTATTTAAGGAAGCACCAGTGTTTTAGCTGCCTTAAAGCAGAATAAGCACTTAAGCTTCTTGAAGTATGAAATAAGACCTTGCAACAGCATAACGTCTTAAACAGCTAATAAAGTAAAATGTGTAGGAGGTACTTACTGAAGTAAATGTATGTGGAGTCAATCATTGTTGGTGTTCCCATATGTCAGACCTCCGATTTACCAATAATATCAGCTTGAACATTTTCCATGATTCATTACTTTATTTGGAGTTGGCCAGTATTCCTTAGTGGAGGCAACTACACAAGATGCTTACTGCACAGTTGCTTAATTAGCTCCTCAGTAAAGCACCTCCATATACATGTGTGGAGCAATTAGGCCAGAGTAAATTAACTGTGCCATAGGTTAGTACTGCCCATTATAAGTACTATCCTACAGCAGAGTTCTTTATCCCACTGCAATGCACATGTAGATGGTGACAGGGCTGGCTGAGGCATTGAGGTGCTACAGTGCATGCGGATGCTGCCTGCCGGCTAGCCCCTCATTGTAGCACCCTCGTGCCCCAGCCAGCCCCTCCTCAACATGCTGAGCTGGATCGGAGCAGCTCTGGGCTAACAGGCTGAGCCCTTGGGCCCCCTGCCAGCTGGGGTTGCGCTGCCTGGCTCCATGTGCTGCAGTCCTGGGTGCATGTGTTAACACTGTGCCTGGGAGCAACAAACTGTGGCATGAACTATATCAGATTTTATTGTGTTGTGCTCTTCTCATGTGTAGCTGCACCCAGTGAAGACTACTTGCTTGCTTAAGTTTAATTTAATTTTGCATATTTAATTTTGATTGTTCCCAAAGAAGCAATAGTATGCTGGTACCTGAGTATTTTATGCCAGGAAGTGTCCCAGGCTGGGTGATTCCCTTCTCCTGTGACTCAGTGTTTGCTCAGACATATAGGTCAGGCAAATTCCTTTAGATTTCACTGGGAATTTGCCTGTCTGGGGCCCTCAGCATTGGTCCTTTCCGCATTACTTCAGCTGCCTAAAACAACAAACAAACATCAAGAACTTTGAAAAACTAAATCTCATTATTTATCATATAGCGCCAAAGATAGCAAGCCAGGTTCTCAACTGGTGTAAAGTAACATAGAGCTGTTGGCTTCAGAGGAGCTATGCTAGCTTATACAAACTGAGAATCTGGCCCAAAGAGTCCCAGGGCATGGACCATTGTACGTATTAGCCACTTTAATAGGGGGTTGGAGGAGAAGCAGCAGCTTGGTAGTGTGCAGCCACTGTTATGCTGCAATTGTTACATCTGCATTGTCCTATAGTGATACAAGTGAACCAAACTGCCCTAATTTTGACTGAATGACTCGGAGACAAAGCTGAAGTAGTTTTTCTGCATGTGTATTCCTGCAAAATCACTGAGTTGGTTTAATAAAAGATATCACATCTACTCAAAGAACCTTGCCTGCCTATGTCATTAGATCAACATGACTACAACCAAAAACCCTACAAAATCATGAAAATATAACAGTTGTATCACAACAGCTTGTATATCCTTTAAAGTTGTATCCTTTAATAGCAATGCAATTCTTAGTGTACCCTCAGTTCTCATGAAGAACAATGGGCCAGTTAGGAGTATTCCCTATTTTATCAGATAGATTCCTATTTTGTCAGATTACCGTACATATTTTTCTTCTCTGTGCCCTATCTACTATCCCAACTGAGTTATTTCTAGTGACAAAAAAGCATCTTGCAAGGAACTAGGTTAACAGCAGTTAAAAAGGCAGAAACAAGGACAGAGTGGCACCTTACAGACTAATTTGTTTAGAAATGTATAAGTTTTTGTAGGTGGCAGCCTACTTCAACAGATGATATTAAACATCATATTGTCTGATGAAGTAGGCTGTCACCTATGAAAGTTTATGCACTTCCGAGTCTGCAAATAGATGTTGCATTTGTCCTAGGATAAGCCATTTTATCCCAGGACAAAGCACAGTTGTTCAGACATCCATGTACATTGTCTTGGGATAAATCCTAAAAAGGTTCATGGGATAAGAGCTATAACAGTTTATCCCAGGACATGGCAAAATGCATCTAAATGGTTTTCCCAGGATTGCATCATTAAATTGATGGTAAAAAATGGCAGAGTGACAGTGCAGTCAGCCACTCACTAAACACTGATTAGAAGGGCAATATCTGTACACACCATTCCTGGTATATTTCTGTTCTGGGGAAAAAAAAACCACAGGCATGACTGACCCAGGGAAAAATGCAGTGCCTGTTCCTAGCATGAATGGGTTAATCAAGGTGCCACTCAGTCCTGCCTTCTGCCTGACTTCAGATTAACACTGCTAATTACCCCTCTCTCAACTCATGAATAGCAGTAAGAAAGAGAGAGCACATCAGTTATTATAGTGTGGCATGACCTCTAATAACATCTGATGAGCCAAATAGAAAGAGCAATGCAACTGCTCTACCAAGCTCACACTGCAGTCATTGAGTGCTACATTAATCAGCTGATAGAAACCATGATTTTGTAGAATTATAGAAACTGGAGACACAAAAGACCTGTGAGGGCATGTAATCTATTCCTTTGCCACTCCATAGCTATTAGAACTTTTTTCTGGGCTAGCAATAAATAGTCCAGTAAAGTTGCAAGTTCCAGTCCCTTCCCAGTGTGTTCAGAATAAAGTCAATTAAATGTAATCCCTATGATTTGTCCATATGCTGCATTTTCAGAAATTATTGCTAAATTCCACTTGCCTGAACTGCATGCACACATCTTAGTCCCATGTACATGCTGCAGAATGTGGCCCCGGAGGTGTAATGATCTGGCTGAGTGCCTGGGCACACAAGGGTAGTGTTGCTCATGCTGTTGCTGATGCAGTCATAGGGCAGGGGCAGCAGCCATTTCCTGCCCCACCCAACTTGGTGCCCAGGGCAGTTGCCCTGGTCCCCAACCCTAGTTATGCCACTGTGTGGCCCTGTCTGGCAGAAGAAGAATGAAGTGACTGGGGAAAGTAAAATAAGGAAGAACAAAGAAGGAACTCAGCAAATTAAATCCAATATTAGTTGTTCCCCTCTGTATTTTATATAAAGTTGATTGTGTGAAATGTCTTAAAACTGAGCAGTATCCTAGTGCTTATCTCAACTCCCAGCCCAAGTCTCACCTTTGGCTTGGCAGAGTAGAGTGTGTGAGAGAGGGTGCAGGGAGCATGACCTGACAGTAGCCAAAGACAGTGGCATCCCCCCAACTAATGAAATGGCATGGTTTCAGGAAAGAGTTAGGCAGTTTTTCGCAGCCAAAAATGTGTTGTCTGGGGTGACACTGAGTTTAAAAAAGATAAAATAAGACCCTGAGGTGACTACAGTGAGCTATAGAAGAGACTTTTTGGTTCGTTGGGATATTGTATTTGCCTTTACCCCATAAAAATGCTAAGAGAATTAATAGCAAAAAGGGAGAGATTTAAATTAGAAGTTTCAATACTGGGTATCTAATACTAGGCTCCATAGAAGCCCTGTTTTTTCAGGTGTAACAAGCACCTGCAGCTCATACTGGCCGATCGAGCCTTTCAGGTAGTAAGATCTAAGCAAAGCTAGGGTGGCCAAGATACAGCCTACAGACATGTCAGGCTAAGGAGTAGTCTCACTCCTGGGAGCCTGACTGCCAGGGCTGCACCTCCACATTAAAGATGGAGAGCATGTCAATCTGCACTTCCGTATTAATGCTAGGAAGTCACTACAGTCTGCTCCATCCCATGAAAATAAATGGCAACCTTCAGTCTCCTGGTTGTCATTATGGGCAAAGGCTGGGTGTCTCTGTCAGAAAGTATACACAGTGGATTCAGGAGCCAGTGTGGGAATAGGGTGGGAGTTAAATGTTTGTCAGGTTTCCTGCTCCAGCTCTTCCTTCCAGCCCAGGGTTGGCATTTCTGTCAAATTCCTGGGGTACCACAGAAGGCAATCTTACTAACAAACCGTTGCTTACACTGTATATTTATACTAGGTTATTTGCTGTGTGAACCAACCACCAAGGGAATCAAAGTAGGGTTACTGCAATGGCAATTAAACATTCCAGGGTCACTTTTTCAGCCTGGAAAAACTGTACTGAAAATAGCAAGCAAGGTTTGATTTATGGAGGAATATTGTCACTTTATTGAAATTGGTTACATAGGCTAGAGACAGACATTACACATAAGCCAGTTTAAGTGATCAGAAACTGGTTTAAACCTGTAACAGAACAGATGTTCAGTACACATAAACCAGTTTGAAAATGGCTGGAACTGGTTTGAAATAAACCTGGTTGAATGTAGTATCAGACTTACCTGATTTGGGTCAAACCAGTTTATTCAATGTCTGTCCCCGACCTTTTGCTGGTTTAAGCTAAACAAGACAATCCCAGCATCCCGGCATGCTCTCTGGGCTGGGCAGGGCTCTCTGCTCCACAGCAGGGCTGGCCCCTCCCCTCTCCAGAGCTCCAGCAGGGACTTGCAGGCACAGAGCATCTGCCTGGTTTCTCCCTGCTAAACAGGGATTATTCCCTCCTTCCCTCTGCCTTACGCAGACACCTCAGCATTAGCTAGCAGACCACATGCTAGCTACAGTCTGTGCTGTGGGAGACGACAGGCAGACAGGCTTTTTGGAGCTAATCAACAGGTAGCTTAATGTTGTTCCTTGGAAGAGCTGTTTAAGAAGAGCTCCATTACTTAATGGAGAGAGGCTTTATTTTCTCAATGAGTTGATAAGCACAGAGTTAGGGGTGATAAACAGCCCCTGCTGGGCTGCTTAGAAGGGGGTGGGGGGGGGGGGGGAATCAGAGTGTCCTGCTGGGACCTGGCCACACCCCCCTCAGTTCAGCATTGTGGAAGTTAAGGGAAGGTGGCTGTAGCACTGCACCCCCCCACCCCCAGCTTCTAGCCTGAGCCGCTGCATATATGTGCCTGCATGTCTGGGATATTGGTCCGGTTACAAAACTGATTTAGCCTAGCCAGGTTAGACTAACCTGCAAAGATTGAATCAATTGAGGCTTTGGTTTTGTGAATGTCTGTCCCTAGCCATAGTGCCAAAGTATCCTCTAAACCAGTGGTTTTCAACCTGTAGTCCATGGACCCTTGGGTCCACAGGCTATGTCTCAGGGGCCCATGAAAGATGGCTATGATCAATCAACAGTATGTAAATACCCACGCTTACAATTCAAAGGAGCCTACACTTCCATTCATTTTTTTTTTTTTGAGGGGGGTGGTCTGCAAATGAAAAAAATGTTGAAAAACCACTGCTCTAGACCAGTGGTTCTGAGCCTTTTCTAGATTTAGGGTATGTCTCTAACTTTTTTTTATATTTGAATAGAAGCCCTGTTTTTTCAGGTGTAACAAGCACCTGCAGCTCATACTGGCCGATCGAGCCTTTCAGGTAGTAAGATCTAAGCAAAGCTAGGGTGGCCAAGATACAGCCTACAGACATGTCAGGCTAAGGAGTAGTCTCACTCCTGGGAGCCTGACTGCCAGGGCTGCACCTCCACATTAAAGATGGAGAGCATGTCAATCTGCACTTCCGTATTAATGCTAGGAAGTCACTACAGTCTGCTCCATCCCATGAAAATAAATGGCAACCTTCAGTCTCCTGGTTGTCATTATGGGCAAAGGCTGGGTGTCTCTGTCAGAAAGTATACACAGTGGATTCAGGAGCCAGTGTGGGAATAGGGTGGGAGTTAAATGTTTGTCAGGTTTCCTGCTCCAGCTCTTCCTTCCAGCCCAGGGTTGGCATTTCTGTCAAATTCCTGGGGTACCACAGAAGGCAATCTTACTAACAAACCGTTGCTTACACTGTATATTTATACTAGGTTATTTGCTGTGTGAACCAACCACCAAGGGAATCAAAGTAGGGTTACTGCAATGGCAATTAAACATTCCAGGGTCACTTTTTCAGCCTGGAAAAACTGTACTGAAAATAGCAAGCAAGGTTTGATTTATGGAGGAATATTGTCACTTTATTGAAATTGGTTACATAGGCTAGAGACAGACATTACACATAAGCCAGTTTAAGTGATCAGAAACTGGTTTAAACCTGTAACAGAACAGATGTTCAGTACACATAAACCAGTTTGAAAATGGCTGGAACTGGTTTGAAATAAACCTGGTTGAATGTAGTATCAGACTTACCTGATTTGGGTCAAACCAGTTTATTCAATGTCTGTCCCCGACCTTTTGCTGGTTTAAGCTAAACCAGACAATCCCAGCATCCCGGCATGCTCTCTGGGCTGGGCAGGGCTCTCTGCTCCACAGCAGGGCTGGCCCCTCCCCTCTCCAGAGCTCCAGCAGGGACTTGCAGGCACAGAGCATCTGCCTGGTTTCTCCCTGCTAAACAGGGATTATTCCCTCCTTCCCTCTGCCTTACGCAGACACCTCAGCATTAGCTAGCAGACCACATGCTAGCTACAGTCTGTGCTGTGGGAGACGACAGGCAGACAGGCTTTTTGGAGCTAATCAACAGGTAGCTTAATGTTGTTCCTTGGAAGAGCTGTTTAAGAAGAGCTCCATTACTTAATGGAGAGAGGCTTTATTTTCTCAATGAGTTGATAAGCACAGAGTTAGGGGTGATAAACAGCCCCTGCTGGGCTGCTTAGAAGTGTGTGTGTGGGGGGGGGGGGGGAGT
>NW_005841831.1:7147211-7184403 GCF_000455745.1 Alligator sinensis | reverse complement strand
GGGGAGGGGGGGGGGGGGGGGGGGGGGGGGAATCAGAGTGTCCTGCTGGGACCTGGCCACACCCCCCTCAGTTCAGCATTGTGGAAGTTAAGGGAAGGTGGCTGTAGCACTGCACCCCCCCACCCCCAGCTTCTAGCCTGAGCCGCTGCATATATGTGCCTGCATGTCTGGGATATTGGTCCGGTTACAAAACTGATTTAGCCTAGCCAGGTTAGACTAACCTGCAAAGATTGAATCAATTGAGGCTTTGGTTTTGTGAATGTCTGTCCCTAGCCATAGTGCCAAAGTATCCTCTAAACCAGTGGTTTTCAACCTGTAGTCCATGGACCCTTGGGTCCACAGGCTATGTCTCAGGGGCCCATGAAAGATGGCTATGATCAATCAACAGTATGTAAATACCCACGCTTACAATTCAAAGGAGCCTACACTTCCATTCATTTTTTTTTTTTTGAGGGGGGTGGTCTGCAAATGAAAAAAATGTTGAAAAACCACTGCTCTAGACCAGTGGTTCTGAGCCTTTTCTAGATTTAGGGTATGTCTCTAACTTTTTTTTATATTTGACTGCACCCTAGTTGAGAACCACTGTTGTGCTATATCTCTGTTTCCAGGACAAGCATGCAGGGTCAGACAGGCGGGGAGGGGGGTGGGACCTGCCTCAGACTCTCTGATCCTGGTTGCTTTAGGTTTATCAGATAACCCTAATGCAGGCAGGAGCACATGCTCTTGCCACACCCTTTCCCAGTCTGGCTTCACATGAAGCCCATAGAACAGTTCCACCGATTTGCAGTTGTGGCAGCAACAACGCTGACTGCAACAGCAGTGGCGCCCATGCTATGACACCGTGAAAGGCTTTGGCAGCACCACTGTTGAGAACCACTGCTGTAGACCCTGGCTTGCAAAGGGGGTAGGTTGGAAATTGGACAAAACTGTTCTCATCAGAAAATGTTGATTTCTTGGCACTGGAACTGTTTGTAGGAATGGCTTGTCTTGGACAGCTCTTTTGTCAACTGGGTTTTTCCAGTTCACAACCGAATTTCTGGGCAAAGCCACCAAGCGGGAGAAGCTCAGTTTTTGCTAGCAGTTTGTTGGTAAAGGCAATCACATGTGATGTTGGAGACCCAGGTTCAGATCATTTGCACTCAGTCAATTTTGGAGCAGTGATTTGAATCCAGGTTTCCCATATCCTAAGTGAATGCCCTAACCAACAAGCTCTGGGGTATGTGGGAATAAATGTATTTAGATTTGTCCTTCTGGTGGCATTCCACTATAATTAAATATTAATTGGAGCTGGAACTTGAATTCATGTCTCCCATATTCTAGGTAAGGTCCAGAATTACCAGACTATATAGTTTCTCTGTCTCTTTTTTTCAATCTCTTCTGTAGGAGCTGTTTCACTTTGTAAAAATAAACACTCTTTGGGCCAGAGAGTGCTGGAGTCTACAGCTGGTTGGTGCTGGCACTCACCTGGGATGTGGGAAAGTTAGGTTTAAGTCTCTGCTCCAATCAGTATTTATTTTTTATAGAAAGTGGCGCAGCTTAAGCTCCAACAGGAGAGCTTAAGAGAGCCCAGGAATACTTAAGAGCTCTGTGGCTAGGGGCTTCATAGAGGATGTGGTAGATCCGGGTTCATGTCCCTGCTTTAAATCAAACATGGGAATTTGAAAACAGGTCGCCTACCTCCTTAGTCAGTGTTCGAAGCATTAGGTAGGTGGGTATAATGGGATGGAGGGTGTCTCTCTCCCTGTGATTTTTAATTAAAAAGTAATGAAAGCTCTCAGATTTATCTTGACAGGGAATGCAAATAATTTCCAAAATTTAGAAGAAGGGAAACAAAACTCTTTTTGTCACATATATTTCCTGCACCATCATGACTACAACAGTCCAACCTTACTACAAAATCTAGAAGAGAGTCTCAAAATGAGAAAATTTGTTCCCGTTGTGATCGAAACCAGTTTTTCTCAACTTTCTTGCAAAGTGGGTTGCAAGAAAATATGAAAGGGTCACAAACAAACTTTAAAAATGTATTCTCCTTTAAAGGAGAAAAACATGGGAAACGGTGGCTTTTCCCCTGCAGGCGGGCAGGGGACTGGCTGTTGATGTTTACAAATGGGTCCCGGTCCAAAACAAATTGACAAATTGAGAGTCACTGATCTAAATGTAGGGTATTACCAATGAGAGAGCCTTTGCTATGCCCTCTTTTTCCGATTAACCTAGAAAGCACAGTTAGGTATTGGTTCATGCTGCAGATCTATGCAAGGTTTACTGAAGATGCAGAAAGGTCATACCTTTTTCCTTCTTGCTATCAGTCTTCTCAGTCTGTTGGGAAGATCAGTAAGGTCAGAAATAAAGAAGGGGAAGAGGAAAATGCTCTTCTTGATGATTTCTCACCTCACTTCTCATTCTCTTTTCCTTATTCTGACATCTGCATTCCCTACCTTCTAAAATCCCTTTTCCTGAGTTTCCATTATCTGCAAGTATGGCTGTCAACTGCTGCATGAATCAGCTGATGGAAATTGTTGTGATTTTATAGAATGACATAAATCAGAGACAGAAAAGGGCCTCTAATATATTCCTTTGCCATTCTATATCTATTCAAACTTTCTCTGGGCTAGCAATAAATATTCCAGTGTACCGGACAACAGCCATTGTACCTTTTAGAAGACATTGTACAGTCTAATCTAGATCTCGCCCTTCACAAATTCTTCTAATATTCAACACAAATTCTATTTTCTTAATGATTTTTCTCAACATTAAGCACCGGTGCAAAATACTTTAGAGATTTAGTCTGGGAACCGTCATGCTTTGAGGTAAGTGTGCTCAAAACATCTCAGCTGTCCTGCCCACTGTGACACCATGTCAGGGTTGAGGGGCCCATTTTTTTTTCTATTTAGGTTTCTCTCAAACCGTTCCCAGTTACAGTGATCACACTCATCGTGAGGCAGGCAACAGTCTTGTCTAAATACTGGAGCTGGTTGAAGATTTTCCAGTGGAACAATTTTCTATCAGAAAATGCTAATATTTAATATCTTGATTCAATTGAAATTTTCATTGGGAATTAGGCCCACAGGTATGTTGGTCTGCCTGCTTTCCTGCCAGCTCCCTGGGCTGCCCAGCTGTCCTCATAGCAGGGAGCTGACCTCCCTGGGATCCACTGGTCCCCAGTAGCCTGCCTCAACAAGTTTTTGCAGAATGCAAATTCCATTTCCAAATGAGATCTACTAATCGCTTTTATCTATAGTCGAATCCAGCTGCTAAATAGGTGTCAGCTAAAACCCGTTACAGCTCAGCTGTGTTTTGACTTTGTGCCTTTTTTCCCCCCTTTCGGCTTTCCCCTTGAATCTTCACTTTAATTGTCTCCACCTCAAGTCTCTCCTGATGTTAAAAGCAGACAGCATCTTGTCTCCAGACAGGTGACACTCATGCTGGAATTAACAATTATTGCTTGGTCAAGCTGTTAGGTTAATGAGTAACCTTTATTTTCCCTCTTTTATTTATTTTTTCCTAATTTTTTCTATGCTAAAGCATCCCAGGAAGTTTCTTTTGCCCACAGTGCAAAGCATATGCCAATTCCTCTGCAAGCCACACATTTGAGACTTCATCACTCGTGCCATTCAGTAGTGAGGAAATTAAACAGATTTAGTCCCAGGTTATGAGCTATTGGACTGTTTGAGAGTAAGGCCTCTGCAGAGAGAACCGAACCACGGACAGCAGGATCTAGTGAATTTGTTGACTTGTTTTGTTACCTCTTACAAAAGAAAAAGAAAAAAAAAATACTGACCAGCCTGTGTTCTGTTTCATTTCAGGGAATCTGACTAAACATATGAAGTCAAAAGCCCACAGCAAAAAATGTCAGGAGATGGGTGTGTTGGTATCTTCACTGGTGGACCTGGAAGCTGAAGAAGGTACAGATTCTGTAGTACATTGGGGCCTGCCACTGCTGCTGCAAAATGCATGGTATTCAGGCAGCAGTTGTGTCCTCTAAAATGCCCGTAAATGATGTACTAGCCTCAGCAGTGCTCGAAGGGGATATTTGGTGACTGTAACATTCAGCTGAAGTGTTGCTCTAGGAGAAGAACTTTGTGGTGCTCTAGATTATTACATATCTGCATACTGCCTTTGGTGGTAATATCTGTTGCTGGTCACAGTCATACATAGGATGCTGGATTTGTTGACCCTCTGATGGAATACAGTGCTTCCAATTTTCTTTCTTAGTACTGATCGGCAGTCTCAACACTGGGCTCTTCAGCATTGCTGGATAACGTGGTGCTGCACATTCAGTTTTGGGGAGAGACATATAACAAACATCTTCCTTCCCAGACATGTATAAACTTCTGGTGATTTTCCAGATAACAGCATCTTCCTGTTTTCAAATGCTGCTTTCCTCCTGGTGAAGGGACTCCTAAGAATATTGCCTGTGAAGGTGGGATGAGATGCAGTATTAAAATATAAGATAATATATCAGTAGTTAATGCTCCAGATCTTTTCTTCTGTTGGTAGGTCACCTCAACAGAGGAAGTGTCTACAAGGATTCTTTTGCAGGAATCTGCCCATTTTGTTTCCTGTGGTGCATATATTTTTCTCCTGTAGAAAATGTCTGACCCATTGCCAAATATGCAGACTCCCAAGGTTCACATTTGCTGCAGAACCTGATAGACTTATGGCTCTTTTGGTTTTCCTGTAGCTGTTCCCAAAATACTGATAGACTGATAGACTTATGGCTCTTTTGGTTTTCCTGTAGCTGTTCCCAAAATACTCTTGGAGATTTATCATATTTCTATAGGAAGAATAATATATATCCCTAGGTCATGTTGTCAACCTCCTACTGGGCCTCTCCGGTCTCCACATGCCTCTCCAGCATGAGAGTGGTCTTTGCAAAGTCAGGGGAGGCAGGGGTGAGTGTCATGGCAATGAGTGATCCACTAATGGCAGGGGATGTACCAGTGTGCATGTAGAAGAACTTTTCCAGGTGTGAATCTAGAGTGCACAGATTGGGTCAGTAATGACAGTGCCCAAGACATCTCAACAGAGAAGCAGGCATTTAAACTTCTTGCTTCTGTCATTTCTGAAGTGTGTTTAAAATTACATATTTAGCCTCACTCATGTGCTCAATCCTTCCCCCCCACACACACCCACACACACATGCAGAGATCCTCTCAAAGAGCTTATCATTTCAGGAGCTTCTCATTTTCGCACTAAACTACAGATGCTTCTTTTGGTGTAGCAGTTTGTGTCCTGACTTGAAGTGCCTACTGCTGAATGTCATTGAAATCATCCCAGACAACCAGATCTCATTCCCACGGGGGTAGGTGGCATCAGGGAAAGGTGCTGCAATCAGAAACCTGCTGTGTTGTGACTGAATCACAAATGTTAGGATGTGGTAAGAAAAATCTCCAATAGGGAGCTAAAGGAGCGAAGGGCCTTGTTGCAATTGAATTTTAGGTGGCTTCTGGAGCTCTTCTGGGGGGGCACATCCAGGCTGGGTGAGCCTGCCTGCACCTGCACCTGCACGTGCTCGTCTCAGTTTCCATATTTTAACCAACTGCCATATGACCCTGCACCAGGGGTCTTGGCTGGGGCCCGGCGGCAGAGAGATCTGGGGGCCTACAGGGATCTTCTGGGGATCTGGAGGTTTCCAAGGGACCTGGGGGATTTCCTTGAGGTCTCAGAGGGAACTAGGGGTCTCCAGATCCCAGCCCCCGCCATGTGTACCCTCCCATACCCCTGCTCAGAGGCTCTCTCCCTCCATCTCTTCCCTCTGTAGCCAGGCTCTGCCATGCCCTATGCCAGGCACCCCCTTCCCTCAGGGCAAGGGCACAGGCACAGAGTCCATCATCCCCCCCCCCACCCCCCCAAGTGTCCCACCCCCGGAGCAGGGGGCTGAGGTGTACTGGGGAGGGGGCTGCTGGCTGAGGAGGGGATGCCCTGTTGTAGTGCTGTAGCCGGGCAGGATTTGGCTAGGAGACGATCCCCAAGGTGGGGGCTGTTGCCGCAGTTGTGGGGAGTAATCCAGGATGGATCTGGGCTGAGGAGGTTCCCCAGGCCCCGCTCCTGCCCTAAGCATGTGGTCTCCCACCAAGGCTAGCAACCCCTTCCTAGCCCCCAGTGCCCCCACCCCTGCACGAGTCAGATCCTGGTATCACCTGGGATGGCCCAGGATGCTTTCAACCGGCATCCTGCTTCCCATGGGGTACCGCCTCTGCCTGGGGCCGTGTGCAGGTCCTAGCCCTGCATCTAGCTCCTACTCTTGCCAGTGCTCACCAAGCCTCTAGTGGTAAGTCACAGCTGTGTAAGTGGGGGACACTCAAGTTGGTTTTCTGCCTTAAGGTGTGATTGCTCCACTAAGCTGATTAACATTTGTGCAGCTTACAACAGAAGGTGTAACAAGGCCCTAGAGGAAGCCTGATATAAACTTAGGGGCTTGTTACATGGCAAGTTTGAGTGTTCCTGGAGCTCTTAACCCCTAGACTGTCTGCACATTAACACCTTAAAGTGGTTTTAAGCACCTGTTATGCAGCACATAGTTAGGTCACTCTAGGGCAGGATAATCTCTGATTTGCACAGCCCAGCTGCTGTTCCATTAGTAGGCAGCCACCTCTCCATAGACGTGCCACACAAGTTGAAGCCCTCCAGTATCCTAGGATGCAGTTGTCACTCCACCATTCTCCTGTTCTGTAGGCTCTCACACCTCCAGCTGCTTAGTGGAGCTGCCCAGAAACTGGAGATGCAGCTTTTCTATTTTTCCCAGCCTCCACCCCTCCAGTTCCAGGAATGGTAGCCTGGGGCACCTTTCCTCACTAGTGCTGAGCCTGTCTGGGCAGGAAGCCACTGTTGGATCCTGTGTCCCCTCTACTCCCTCCCTGCCAACCCCTGGGGAGTGGATGACAGCATGACCAGCCCTAGAGAGCCCCCAGACCCAGCCAGGCTCCGGCAAAGCCCAAACTCTAGTCCCACAGCTCCAGCAATGCTCTGCTCCATGCACCTGATTCAGATGTAGCACAGCGAGAGCTACTAGTGCCTGCTGCAGGCTGGGGGACAGTTTGTTGCCAAGAAGCCTCTGCTCTGGGGCAGGGTGGCTGCAGGTGTATCTCGGCTGCAGACACAGGACCCTGCTGCTGCCCGTGTGGACATGGGAGCGATGCTGCTCCAAGCTGTGAAATGAAGGTAACTTGTGGGGGAGCTGGCACACCTTGGCCAGTCCTTCTGCCACTGCAGTGCTCCCTCTTCCCTCCTTCCTTCGCTCCCTCCACACTGGAGTGGACACAGCTGCCCGCCAATGAACTACAGACCAGCTCCAGATCCAGATCACAGGGACAGCCACCTCCAAGGGGAGCTTGGAGCAGCTCAGCTGTCCTGGCAGACCTGGGAGCACTAGGCCCCCCAGTGCAGACAGTGACAAGTCTTAGCCCCATGGAAATGGTCCCAAGGGCCAGCTGCTAATTTGGTTTCATGGGAGCTGCTTTGATTTTTACCTCCATCTGCTCCCACCCACCCTGTAGCAAATACAGCCTCAGCCTCCCCTTGCTAGCCCAGGGGAACTAGGCACTTGCCCTCCCAGTCTCAGCTTTAGATGCATACAGAATCATAGAGAGGTAGGGCTGGAAGAGACTTCTCTGCTCATAAGGCCTCTAGTGGCAAGTCACAGCTGTGCAGGTAGGGGACAGTCAGAGAAGACTGTCCAGGGGTTAAGAAAATGTCCAGAAATGTATGACTGCTCCAAACTCCAAGCTAGCGGTAAATTGGTCAACATTTGTGTGGCTCACAGCATAACATGTAACAAGGCCCTTAGCCATTGGAGCTAAAGGAAGATATTTTACTCATCTTATTGGAGATTAAACTCTGACAGCTGCTGAGGGTTAGATTACAAGCACCACAGGAGCAGTTAGATACTGTTGTGATTATTGTTCTATTCCCTATAGTGATATCCTTAGAATTTGGGGTTGATACTTCAGTGCAGGATTGAATGGGAAAAAGGTTTTAGGGACAGAAGATCTCTCAAACTCCTTGTGGAAGTTTGTGATTGTCATCTATAATAAATAATATCTATAATGCAGAGGGGAAGAAGCTCTAAGATCAGACCTATTTCCCTTCATGGTGAAGTTTTGTTCTAGTGTAGATAACAGTACTTCAGTCCAGTGTTATAGCTGAGCATGATGTTCTCCATTCGTATTGTTTTCCTGTCCTAACGTGCCACCATGGATCTCTTCCTCCTGCCACCAATCATGCTGCTTTACTAAAGCAGCTCTTGCAACTATTTCTCTGCATTCTTTCCCTTTCCCCCTTCAGTTCACCTGTCCTACCCCAACAATTTAGATTTCCCTGTCATTGAGACTCTGCTTCTCACAGCCCACAAGCGTTTGCTGACCATCGATTAACATGAACCTCGTAAAACACATGGCGCCACTTTTATTTTTATAAAAACAGTTGTCAACAGATTAAATTCTGGAGACAATGCTGTGAACCAATCATAGTTTCATAGTTGGTAGGGTCGGAAGAGACCTGAGCAGATCATCAAGTCTGACCCCCTGCCATGGCAGGAAAGAGTACTGGGGTCAAACGACCCCAGCAAGGTGTTCGTCTAACCTCCTCTTCAAGACCCCCAGGGTACGAGCCAGCACCACTTTGCTTGGAAGTTGGTTCCAGATCCTAGCTGCCCTGACAGTGAAGTAGCGCCTCCTGATGTCTAGTCTGAATCGATTGTTAACTCAGTGCTGACTTCACACCGAGTTCCCCGGAGACATCAAAACCATTACCTGGAAGGGGAGTAGGGGATTTCTGGGGCATGGGAAGTAGTGCCTACTTCCCATTTTGCAGACAGTAGGCACATTTCTCCACAGGCCTATAGTGGACATGGTATTTGTTCTCTGAGGGCAGTCTTGCAGTCTGTATCTTCTGCTGCTTTGTGAAAGGCATGTCCCACTGAGCCCATCACACATGGTTTAAAGTGCAGGATAGACAGCTGTTGTATTTAATGTACTTCTTATGAATCCACAAGCTAAAGTTCTCCTTTGAAAGTAGGTAGGTATTGGTAACTCCTACCATGCATATGTTCCTTCATTACTTCATACGCTGGCCTCTACATTACAGTACATCCAGTTCAAGCATATCATGGAGCCAACTCCCCTTTTTGCCCCCTCCCCTTTTCTCCCCCCCACCCCCAATCATCCTGTAGTGGATAATACTTTAATGTTGCTGTGACCAGGTGCCATTGATCTCTCCTGGGAGTCCTTGATCTAGATAGTCCATCTGTTTTCTTGCCAGTGATAAATCCTTTGCAAGGACCTGAGCAATGCCAGCAACTAACCAAACCCAACCCCCTGAGGACCTGTCGCTACCAGAAATGTTCTTGCTTCCCAGCTTGTTTCCCTCCAGTATTATTTGTAAGTTCAGAATCATGTACAGCAAGCTGAAAATTATGCTGCAAGGAAGCATGAAAAGGAGACAGAGTTTGGCCTCACATTTGTCTATCCATCTATTTATAGAATACCAATCCCCATAATAACTAGATGCCTTTCCCAAGATACTCTGAAAGAGATAGCTAGTTTACTAACTTACTTCCATAAAACCAACAGAATTTAAGTTTGCAGAAAGGTCATCTGACCATTGCTGTGGTTATTGTCAGACCACAGGGGCTGGGCCCTGGCTGGCACTTTACCCCAAACAGGAGCTATTTAAGGGTCAAGAAACAGAACCTCCCAGGGAACCCACTCGTCACAAAGACAACATGTGAATTTTAACTCTTGCAGGGATGTGTGCTGAAGTTTTTCTGTTAAATACAGCTCTGGGCTGGTGTATTCAGTCACTAGCTAGAGTCTGTCAGTCCACCCACGGTGTTTTCTAAAGCAGAATGAAACCCATTCCATCTTAAAGGATCATGAAGCAATTGTAGCACTTATGGCCCAATGCACATTCTCACACTGGCACTGAGGACACTACATTGCTATCATTTCCTTTTTATGTGGAGATGGTGGATTTTATTTCAGCATAAAGATGTCTTCAGGTGGCAAAATCTTAGTGCCTGAAATATCTTGCCCTGTAGATCACTGCTTTCTGTCTTCAAAGTGCTGCACACACTTTAATGAATTAAGGTTTGAAATGATCCTGAAAATAGGTGAGTACATGATCTACCCAGTGTCAAACGCAGAGTAAGCCTCTTAACTGGGATTAATGGTTCCTGGCTACTTGGCTTGTGCCGAATGCATTTAGCTGCTCTGCCATTGCTCCTTTCATGTTCTAGGGCCAGATATTGATCCCAGTTACACGAGTACCTCCACTAGCTTCAGCAGATTTACACCAGGGTAAGAGGATTCAGAATCCATCTTCCTGTATACACACAGGACTCAATTAGCCAGGGATTTCCAGTTATCTCTGTCATAGGAGACCAGCATCCAGGTAGATAAATAGTGGAGGATTGGTGGAAGAGAGCATTTCAGTAACCCCACATGGATGATTTTCCCTGGAGATTTATTTTAAGAAATCTTATGATGTTTGTTCATGTGGTTTAAAGTGTAACACAGGCCAGTTCGTTCTAATGAAGGAAGTACATTGTTCTCCCTTGTACCAAGGGGTGGTCTATCAGCGGAGGAAGCACAATGGTGTTTTATCCCTTTGGTGCCAGTGCAGGTCACGTTGCCTAAGGGGATGGTTTTCGTTCTTTTAAATGTGACCATGCTTTCAACTTTTGTCATATTCTTAAAAAGCAGCCTTTCTATCATGCAGTTTCATTCTTTATTTGGCAGGGGTGTTGCTGTATTTTTTTTTTTGGGGGGCGGGTGGGAGGGGGAGGGAGGAAAGAGAAGAGTGGGGAGAATGCCTAGAAAAAAAATCCAATCAGGGATTTACCAGCAACAGTCACTGGGGACAAGTGTCAGCCAGCAGAAGTCTGCTCTAGTGTCAGGTTGCGGGAGGCCTCCTTCAGTTTAACTCACTTAGAATAATTGATTAGCTGATGGCGTCTTAAAATCTCTCCCTGCTGTTATATTACCTGTAGGCTAGTCTTATTCAGATCAAAGCTACATACGGAAAGGGGATAGTTGCTATTGAAATTTGGGTTGCACAACACACCAGAAAGCTCAAATATTATTTTAAATGTTTCTATTATAGTAAATGAGAACTAATGAATCATATTAGTGGGGCACAGCTTTAGAAAACGTGCAAATCAGAAATCCTATTTATGCTACAGATAAGTGTAAGCTGCAAGGGCTCAATTCAAACAATCAAGGGAACGCTTTCATTAATTATTTCATTCAGTCATTCATTCCTGCATTCATACAGGGTTAATAGTAAGGCATTGTGAGCCTCACAGCCTGTGAGCGGTTCTAAAGCCATTCAAGGCTGTAAGCTGACAGGGGTATTTTGCTTGCGAAAAGGGACATACTAAGCAGACGAGAAGGCTGTGTTTGTCTAAGCTTTTCGTCTCGTTTTTTAAAAATAGCATTAAAAAAAAAAACCCTGCTAAAAATCTGCCTTTCACCCATGGGTCACCTGGGAGAATGGTCAGCAGAGAAAGCTGGAGTGTGTTGCTGTTAGGAGGCTTTTTCTCCAACCATTAAATCACTTCTCCCTTCCAATTTGGGAATGAACACTTGGACACCTGCTAAACCCAGTAAAGGAAAGGACCTACCTAAATTCAGTAGAGTACAGGGGTAGGAATCCATTAGCTTTCAGAATGGAGTCCTTTTTCAGCTGTTGATATTGGCAGCACTGCTGCATGCTGGAATGTATTTAGGTGTCTGGGGTTTATTGCATTATGCAAGCAATCTGGGTAATTTTAGAATTGCAAAAAAATATCCAGTTCCCATTTCTTTACATTGAGGAAGACTATTTGTGCTTGTATGAAGGGGACTGTCCAGCAGAGAAAGAACATGCAAAAGTGCCGCCCCCCCCGCCGCTTTTCTTTATTACAGTAATAGCAAACAGCTACTGGTCTTTTGTCCAAGGTTAAAGCATTCTGCATCACAGCTAAAGAGGCCCGGTGCTCAAAAGTGCTAAGTGGATTCCAAGATACTTATCCATACAAAAAGCTAGGAAGTTAAGCCCCATCTTTTGTCCTGAGAGAGTAGATAGGTGCACAGATGGGGAAAAAATGGAGAGATGGAAGAACAACGCAGAAGGTGTTTAATACCTGCCTTAAGGAGAAAACAAGGATCATAGCTCCATCCCAGATCCTAAATATCCTATCACATAGATTCCCTTGCTGGCAGGGCAGTGAATCAGAAGAGTCTTTCCATGTGTAATCAGAGATTATATCAGGGGTGGGCAAAATGCGGCCCACCAGGCCCTTCTGTCTGGCCCGCGGGGCCCCTATAAAATTTAGAAAATTAATATTAATCTGCCCCTGGCTGCCTGTCATCCGACCCTTGATGGCTTGTCAAAATTCAGTAAGCGGCCCTCTGCCCGAAATAATTGCCCGCCCCTGGATTATATTCATTCTTGCATGAGGAAGAGATCAGGAGAGACGTTTCGTGGGCTCTTCCCATTCCAAACAAGCACTTCCAAGTGCAACAAGCTACGTGAGGGGGAGCCCCCTGAACTTTCTTGAAAGTGGGTGTCAGGAGGGCACTAGTTCCTAAAACGACCTGGATTATTTTATTTTTCAATTTAAGATGTATTTTACCTGATGGTTTTATTTCTGCTTACGTGGCAAGAGAAGGGAACTTTTCCCATTATTATAAAAGGAAGATATGAGCGTGATCCTTCACTCGTTCATCTTGGTTTTACCTGGAATTCAGTTGAGTAACACTAGCATAAGGTGGGCATAACAGGGTGCTGCATGCGCTATTCGCACAGAGCAGTAAATCCAGTTCATATTGAAGTTTATTGCTTCTCAGTGCTGCGTTTGAATGTGTACCTGGAACTGCAGCACATTGAGCTGGGTTGGAGCATCCCCATCTGGCAAGGGACCCTGGGGTTCATCCTGCCAGCCTGGGGCTGCTCTGACCCGACCCAGTGTGCTGTGGAGCAGCTGGCTGGGGCACAAGGGTGCTCCAGTGTGAGGCTAGCCAGCAGGCAGCCCCCACACTGAAGTACCCTTGTGCCCCAACCAGCCCCATCAGTGTCTACATGTGCATTGCTGCAAACTAAATAACTTAGCTGTATGATAGTACTTGTATTTACCAGTTCTAACCTGTGGTGAAGTTAATTAGTTCCCTGCGGCCTAATGGGGCTGCACATGTAAACATTAAGACTTTACTACAGAGCTAATTTGGCAGCTCTGCAGTAAATGTCTTGTGTAGAAGTGTCCACAGAGTGCAGAGCCAAGCTCATATTTCTGTGAAATCCACTGATTGGTGTCACCAACCAGAAACATTTTCATGAATATCCCTCCTCCCGTTCCCATTTCCTTTCTCGTCTTCTTTTTCTCGTCTCCTCCTCTTTCTCCTTTGCTCTTTCTCCATCTCAGTTAATTCAGGGCCTTGGCACATGTTCAATTGGTGCCATTCTACATTTGTAAAACGTTGTGCTGCAGCGAAGTGGGGAGGTAACAGGAGCAGGCACATGTTCATGTTTTTGAGTCTGAGCCTGCACTGCTCATACTACACCACTGGAGGGATACGGAGCAGATGTTCTAGCACACCTCTCTGGGTTGATTTCTGAGCATAGTGCAGAAGAAAGTGTTAATTGCCTGCCTGGCTGACATTGCCCACACCCCTAGCTCCTGGGGGAAACTGAGGCATGGAGGGCTGGCAGGCTTACCAAGGATGCAGGCATGGTGGGGCTGGAGCACTCAGGGAGAGAGTGAGTCTCAGGGGGGCTGGAGGGCTCAGAGTGGCTAAATTGAGGCTTGAGGAGCCAGATTGGTGGTGGTAGGGCCCCACCTTGCTTTTTCCCTGGATAGACTCCAAGTCCTTTTGAACAACATAGGCCAGTTCATGACTTGTTGGGTCTTTTAAGTGTTAATTTTTGCCCCAAAGCAGTGAATGCAGTTGGGGAATGGTACCTTCTGAGATGCTGGAGGGTAGCGTTATCTCTGTGGAGTGCACACCCCACATGTTATATGTTCCTATAAAAGGCATCACCCTCCTGAGATAAACCTCAGCTAAAAGGGAACAGTTTTCTGACTTGTTGCTCACAATTGCAACATCACAAATGGTTTGAACATGCGTCTGCCTGCACTTTGGAACACTGCAAATGGATTAGGAATGGTACAAATTGAACTTGTGCCAAGGCCCTCAGTGAATCAGATTTCTGTTATGAAAAGCAGTGGCCCTTGGCTGAGCTTTAAGCTTTTTTCTACACAGTAGGAACATGTCAGCAGGACACAGTAAAATACATGCGGGGCTGTCCCAGGTCCCACTTGTTGAAATGTTCCCTGTGTAGCAAATCCAAACTACTTCCCATGTGGGAATGGATTAGAGTTACTCTTGCTTTGAAATGCTGACCTTGCTGTTGTTCCTGTCTGTGCCTATCTATTGTGCTTTCAGGACCAAGAAACTAAATGGCATAGAGTGAAGATTCACAACCATTGGAAGCTAATGAGCAGAGACACATTTTGGCTATCATCATTTTTCTGTTTTAAGCTTTGCCCCATAACAAAGCTTCCCACAGATGAAGTGATTAACTCGCCGATCTGGTTGCAGAATGGATTTCCTTTCAGTGCAGGAAGTTCATGTGGTTCTTACTAGAACTGGTTGAACTATTCATTTATAATACTACTTTTTATGAACGCCTTCGGGAGTTTGCACATAATTCCCCCATCGATTCCTAACGCAACTGGTACTTCTAAGGATTAGCTCTGTAATAGTCATCCTGTTGGTTACAAGCTGTTCACTTAAACTAGTCAGTGCATATGTTGTGTGACTAGTCATGTAAGTCAAATGATCATCATTAAGCTTTCTGGTTAGACAGCTGAAACTTTTTAAACAAGGATTTGGGTTCATTAGGGAACCCAAACGCATTGTTAGGGCCTAGTTACATGTTGTTACACTGTGAGCCGCACAAATGTAGATCCATGTTAGTGCTAGCTCAAGTTTGAAGCAGTCACATATTCAGGCTAACTATGCAGTTAGCCTGATCTTTTATCAGGCTAACTGCATAGTTGTGATAGTCAGACAAGCTTTCTCATGCCAAGACATTCTTCATCAGGTCTGAGCAGTAAAAGTCATAGACTATGTTGTGCTGGCTTTTATTTCTCAGACCTGATGAAGAATTTCTTGCACTTGAAAGCTTATCTAACTCCAACCATACAGTGGGTCCAATAAAAGCTATCACCCTAAGAAATCCTTGACTTTTGCCAGGACCAGATTACTGACCAGGTAGCACAGGTAGGGAGGAAAAAGGGAGGCAAAAACTGCACAGACCCCACACACATGCTCACTGGGAGCTGCCTTAGGAATCTGGGCATGTGCAGAAGCAAACGGGGCAGCTACAGCACGGATAAGCGCCACTATGGGGCTGTCTCTTGTGCTCACCTTTGCCAGGTCCCAGGTACATTACAAGAGAGAGTGACAACATTTAGTTTGCCTGGGGTGGCAAAAATCCTTGCACCACTCCTGCTTCTCTCATTATTCCTGTACCATTATGGCTACAGCATCACTCTAATACTACCGTACTTTTAAACAATGCACTTCTCAGTATGATTCTTTTGAGATATTGTCATATTTACTAAAATGCATACCACTGTACCCCAGTATTTGACACCCACTGAATATTTGTGAACAGATAGTAAGACCCCCTGACTCAGAATCAACTGAATTAGGTTATTTTTCTCCCTGGAGCAGGGAGGCTTCTTGCTGTGTGGCCACATCCAGCTCTGACAAAACACCCCGTCTCCTGCAGGCAGGCAGGATCAAGCCTTACATTTAGCTCTGTTTTGTTTTCCTGTTGCTCTGATGTGTTGATGGGTGGCAGAGTTAAATGAAAAGCTATATTCAGTGAATGTGGTGTTCATCAGGTGAGAAACAGGGTGTCCTAATCTGACCTAGTGGAAAAGCAGGCCAGGAATGCTGAATCGAGTCACTGCACTTCATGCAGGTGTCTGAAATCACTAGGCACTAACCACGGGGAAGGAACTCACCTACCAAAGTTGTTTAGCAAATATGTGAGCAACAGCATGCTAATTTTCTTCATGCAGCCTGCCAGAGAGGCTGAGAAACCAGTAATGTTGATATTCAAATAGCCCCCTTCAAGAGCATGAGCTTTTAATGACTAAGCCACTGCTACCTTAGGTGCATTCATGTTGAGCTTTAGTGACACCCAGCGGCTGTTCCCTACAGGCATCGCCGAATATAGCTTACACTTTCTGCAAGCATGTTGTACTCCCATCATGTAGGGAGGGGTGAGGACATGCTTAGCCTAGAATGCAGCAGAGATTTACTCGACATAGTGCAAAACCTGGGCACATAGCAACAACCTGGCAGATTTTAGTTAAAGCAGAAGATAAAGATTAGGTGTTTTCAACCTGTAGATTGTATTTGAAATAATTCTCTACCTAAAATACAGTAACAACTACTGCACTAATTGTGCTAGGCCTTCTGCAGATATGCAGGAAAAGCCCCTACACCCAAAAATCTCAAAAAAATTAAATAAAAGTGATGGTAGTGGTATGGGGGGGGGGGGGAAAGAGGGTGTGGGAAAGCAAAGGTCTTTTTTGAGAAATCCTTGCTTTCTTATTGTAAAATCTGAAATTCTGTCAAAATTTTAAAGACAGATGTTAGCCACCTCTAGATATGACAAACCCAACATGTGAAATAAATGGCAGCGAGGAGAAGGGTGGTTGTAGGCTAAATAAAGGAGGTAGCTTATCTCTTGCTTATCAGTTGTCAGCTGCTCATGACAGAGAACACGTTTGGCAAAAATACTAGGTCATGGAGGTAAAATGGGGCTTATTCATGACTATCTTAAAGATAAAGAGAAGAAATGTGGATCTGAAGCAGTGGAGATGGGGAACCAGCATAGGGATGTGAAAAGACGGGGTTGTGAGCATAGGTGGATCTAGGATTTTGAAAAGAGGGGGTATATAGGTGTGAATGGTACCACAGAGGTAGCTGCAAACTCTCAGGTGTTCAGCGTCCCCCCTGCAATCTTGATCCATGCCATGGCTGCCTCCAGCTTGAGCTGCTCCACCAGGCATGGCCTGGTACTCTGGCTGGAGTTGGAAGTCCCAGTGTCTCCCACTGTCGCAGACCCTCCTCCACACAGGTACCCAAAGCCTGCACCCTCCATAGCCCAACAGCTCCCCCAGCTGCCCTCTTTCCTCCTGCCAGATCAGCTGGTGCCTTGGCCACAGAGCCACTCTACAAACTGGCCATTGTTCCAGGAGGGCTCAGCAAAAGGCATGGACTATAAAATGAGCTACTTCTCTCCCCACCCTGCAACACCCAGACCCCAGGCCAGGGAAATTCGGGCTGCACAGCCTGAGTACATCCATGTGTACGTACCCTCCAGGCATGGGCAGGAGCGGTGGGGCAGAGTACAGGGGTGCTGCAGGATGGTTTTGTCTTGGCCAAAAGCAGGGGATGTCACTCCAATATCTACTCCCCTCAGTCCCCTGCTGGAGGAGAGCATGAGTGGTCCTGGGTCTCTCCACATCCCCACCTGGGGCTGTCCCCAACCACGCAACAGCTTTCAAGTCCTCCCTTCCTGCACTTGCTTCCTTCTTCCTAGGTGTCCCCCACCAGCTAAGGGGCTCCAGCTGTGCCTCGCCTACATGCCTCCCATGGTGTAAGCTCAATTCCCACATGGCTTCCACAGGGAACCCAGGTATCCACTGCTGCAGGGAGATGAAGCCACCAGTATGGACCATGTCACACATTACACTTAGTGGGTGTATCTACACGTGCCCCCCATGGCACAGTTGTTACAGCACCATCATTTAGTACTTGCTTTTGGAAGTACCAAATGATGGCGCAGTAACACTCACTACTGCACTGTCCCGGCGGCACACAGTTATTTTTAGATGCTATGTTACCATAGCAATGCAGTATAATGAGGTAGCTCATAACTATGGTGACGTAGCATTAGTATCACAGTTTGTGCCTGCTGATGCTACATTGCTGTAGCCATGAGCTATGTAGCATCACATGTAGATGTGCCCAGTATGTGTTAAATGCACTTAAAACACAAGTGACCTCATGTTGAAGCAGTAAAGCATGTGCTAGCGTGCTTGTATCCTAGCAGAGTTACCATCTGTTGTACAAGGAGTATCTCCAAATCATATTTAGTAACGTGTGTTTGACTATTGCCAGACTACTCCACAGATATAATATAAGCAATGATGACATCAGTCAGGGACCCTTCTACTGTATCAAGCCTCCAACGGGATGAGGAAAGCCACACATCAGGAGGAAGGATCGTGGATCCTTGGGGATAAGAAACAGGGTGAAGACAAACACAAGAAATACTTTTAATGCATAAAAGTTCACACAGAAGTACCCAACCAGGCAACAATAAAAAGTACACATGCTTTTATACTAATGCTAGAAGTCTAAGATCAAAGGTGGGGGAACTGGGATGCTTAGCAGTAAATAATGGTATTGATGTAATAGGTGTCTCTGAAACTTGGTGGAATGAAGAAAGTCAGTGGGATGCTATAATACCAGGATACAAATTATACAGGAATATTATTATAGGAAAAGCATACTGTAGCATTCTACATCAAAGTCTGGATTGAATCAAATAGGGTTGATTTTTCAACTGATAAGAGAGGTACCATGGAATCTTTATGGATAGAAATCCCAGGTGTCAATTTAAAAAAAAAGTATGTTTAGGGGTATACTATCAACCCCAAGACTGGGACAGCAGAAGTGAGCTAGAAATGCTAATGGGGTTGAGAGAGACTGTGACAGCAGAAAACATAGTAATAATGGGGGCTTCAACTGTCCACAGATAGACTGGGTGAATCTAGCGTTAAGCTGGGATGCAGAGACTTCTTGAGCAGTTAGTTCTGGAATCTACGAGAGAAAAAGTCATTCCTGACCTAGTCCTAAGTAGCGCACAGGATTTGGCACAAAGTGTAGGTGTTACTGAGACGCTTGGCGACAGTTACCACAGTGGAATTAGGTTTAATGTCCACGTAGGAGGGGAGACAAGAAAATCTACTACTGTAGCCTTTAATTCTAAGAAGGGGGACTACACCAAAATGAAGAAGCTAGTTAGAAGTTAAAAGAGGCCCCTACGGAGGTGAAGAACTTGCAAGCATGGGGAAGAACTTGCATGGGGACAGCTTAAGAACAACATATTTGAGGCATAGAGCAAATGCATTCAGCAATTAAAAAAAATGGAAAGTGGACCAAAAGAAAGTCAGCATGATTTAATGGCAGAGTTGAAGAGGCAATAAGCAGAAAAAAGGCCTATTTCAAAAGGTGTAAGTCAGTTCCTAAGGAGGAAAATAAAAAAAGAGCCTAAACACTGGCAAATCAAATGTAAAACTGCAGTAAGACAGGCTAAGAAAGAATTTGAGGAGAAACTTGCTAGAGACACAAAGGTAACAGTAAAAATTTCTTCAAGTATACTAGAAACTGTGGACCTGCCAGGGAATCACTTGGGCCTTTGGAGGATCAAAGTGTTTGGTGTTAAAGGGGGGCTAAAGGATGATGGTGACATTGCCATTTTTTTTCATCTGTCTTCACTGTGGAAGATGTTTGGGAAATTCCCTCAACAGATCCCTCCTCTCTAGGGACAAGTCAGTGGAGCTGACCCAAATTGGGGTCTCTGTAGATGAGATTGTAGAGGCAATTGATAACCTAAACAGTAGCAAATCACCACAACCTGATGACATTCACCCTAGGGTCCTGAAAGGAGCTCAGATCAGAAATCGCTAAACTTCTAATTGTAGTATACAGCCCATCACTAAAAACAGCCTCAGTACCAGAGGACTGGAGGGTTGCCAATCTCACGCCCATATTTTAAAAAAAGGGCTCTAGAGGGGATGCAGGGAAAACGGTATTAAAAAAAAGATTTGTTCTGCACGTGGATGAACATTACTTACTGGGGAGGAATCAACACAGCTTTGTCAATGGGAAGTCATGTCTCACCAAGCTACTAGAGTTCTCTGAGGGTGTCAATAAACAGTTGGCTCAGTGTGATCCAGTTGACCTAGTATATACGGACTTCTTAAAAGTCCCCCATCAGAGGGTCTTAACAAAGTTAGGTAGTCACAGAATTACAGGGAACATCCACTCATGGATTAGAAATTGGCTCAAAGATGGAAAGCAAAGAGTTAGTATAAATGGTCAGTGTTCAGGATGGAAAGAAGTAAACAGTGGTGCCTCCCAGGGATCTGTGTTCGGACCACTGCTGTTTAACATATTCATAAATGGCCTGGAAAAGGTGGTGAGTAGTGGGGTGGCCAAATTTGCAGATGACACTGCAGCAGGACCACACCCCAAGGGTGGCCGTGCCACCCCCTAGTGACCACGTGGCTCCTGCCTCCCCATTCCATCTCCTTGGGGTGCCCTCCCTTTTCCTTGTCTGTCACGCCTTGCTGGATGTATTGTGCTGTTAAGGGAGGCTGCCCCAGGGTCCTCAAGTGAGCTCTTGTTCACCTTGCCTGACTGGTACCCCTTGGGCATTATGTTATAGCCTTCTGTCCCTCTCAGTGCCTCAGAGCACCAGTTGCCTTATGGGTTATATTTGTGGTCTCCTTCCCCTCCTGGAGCCATGCCCATGCCTTGCAAATGCCTTGCAAATGTTATTCCATGTTCAATGGAGGGGGCGCCCTGGCCCCAACACAGCTCTCGGACTTCAAGCCTTGAACCTCTGTCTGGGCCTCAGCCTTCCCAGCCTTGGCCCTTTTATTCTGGCTGCCCGCCTCAGCCCAGGTCCACTGCCCTGGACCTTGGCTCCTAGGCTCCAGCTTTGTCTTGCCCTTGCATGCTCTGGGCCCCTGTGCACTCTGGGTCCCTGGCCTCTTTCTCCTGCACTCTGGGCCAGCCTTCAGCCCTCAGAGTCCCTGACCCCAGGGTAGACTGACCTCACTGTCTGCCCTTTGTAGTGTCTACCCTTCCTCCCATGTCTCCTCTCCCTGCAGGGAGCAGGGACAGACTGCTCGCTCAGCCTCAGGCCCTGGGCGTGTGTACCCCAAAGCCTGACCCCTTCCTCTCCTGTGGTTTCCCAGCCACATGCAGGGATTTCCACTTGGGCCTGATGGCCAGCCTGCCCTCCTTTGTTGCAGTAGCTGCCTCTGCTTTGTGCCGCAGCCAGCTGCTCTCCCCAGGGGCCTTGGCCCCTCTTACAGGCACAAAATTATTCAAAGTAGTAAAGACCAAGGCAGACTATGAGGAACTACAGAAGGATCTGACATTGAGTGAGTGGGCAATTAAATGGCAGGTGAATTTCAATGTAGATAAGTGTAAAGTGATACACATGGGCAAAAATAACCTAAACAATACCTACACTATGATGGGCTCTACGTTAGCTGTTACCACGCAGGAAAGATATCTGGGTGTCATTTTGGGCAATTTGCTAAAAACATCAGCTTAGTGCTCAGCAGCCATCAAAAAGGCAGACAAAATGTTAGGGATTTGTAAACAAAATGGAAAGTATCATTATGCCCTTTGATAAATCCATGGTGCATCCACGCCTTGATTACTGTACCCAGCTATGGTCCCCACACCACAAAAAGGATTTAGGAGAACTAGAAAAGGTCCAGAGAAGGGCAACGAGGGTGATTAGCAGTATGGAGGGGCTTCCATGTGAGCAGAGATGGAAGAGGCTAGGCCTATTCAGTTTAGAAAAGAGATGCTTGGGGCAGCAGGGGGGAGGGGGAGGAGCATGATAAGGGTTTGCAAAATACTAAATGGCAAAAAGAAATTAAATTGGGGTGTATTATTTACTCTCTCACACAATACAAGAACCAAGGGTTACAAAATTAAACTAGTAGGTATCAATTTTAAAACTAACAAAAGGAAATTCTTTTTCACACAGCATGTAATTAAAGTGTGGAACTCACTGCCACCAGATTTTGTGAAAGCTGACAGATTAGCCAGATTCAAAAAGGGACTGGACAAATTCTTGGAGGAAAGGAGCACCAGTAGCTATTGAGGTTGGGAGTTAGGGGTACAGCTTCTGAATCAGAATTTTCCAGCCCTTAAATGCTGGAGGCTGCAAATAAGAAAGGCAAGTGGAAAAAACTCTGATCATAGCCAGTTCACTCTGCCTTTCAGCATCTACTCTGCCAGTGTGTGACACAGGCTACTGGGCAACATGGACCTATGGTTTGACCCAGTAAATGGTAGTTCTTATGCTTGTATGTTCTTCTAATCTTTCGCTTGTCAGATTCCTCCAGGATCAAGTTGAAAGCCGGGTGTCTGAAAACCCCAGAGGGTTTTGAGGCTTGGACCAAAAATCAGCTGATTGTAGGTCCCACCCAGGCATCACACCAGACCCAGTTCAAGATTCGGGCGTGTGGCCAAGGCTGGGTCCAACAATCAGCGAGCTATGCATACTAGAGATTGTTACACGTGGATTTAACATGTACTAAGTGTCCCATGTGACAAGACCGTATGCCTCCCAGTGTACTACGCAGTGGAAAGGGGGTGTAACTGCACCTCACATCCCCTCTGAATCTTCCCTGCGTGTGACGTTAATGAGCTAGAAAGATGATCTTAGCAGTAATGTTTTGAAGGGACAAATGGGGAGGGTGTCAAGTTGCAGGCATCAAGACACAAAGATTATAGCTTGGACAGTAGTTGTGTCCTTTTTCTGTCTAGTCCACTCAGAGCTCCTTTAAGCCCTTAAATTTAAATTGACTTATTTTCTCTGTGTGTGTTTTCCATGCTTATATGTTCTTTTCCTGTTTTTTTTTTCCCCCCAGGAACCAGTGAAGACCTATTCCATGATTCTGAAGGGAGGGAAGGATCTGAGCCAATTGAGGAGCACCAGTTTTCAGATTTGGAGGAATCTGATGATGATGATGACAATGAAGATGATGAAGATGAGGAGGGAGAGGAGAGCCAAGATGAGCCACCTTTAAAGTTGTCAGAAGCAAAACATACCACCCTTCCAATGCACTCTTCAGGGGGCTCTCCATTTTCCCACGAGGAAAATACTGGGACAGCATTGTCTTTAACACAAGATACTGTCTCCAGCAGCCAGCAAGTAGGTGGGGTCCACCAACCCTCTTCCTCAGGGCTGGAAACAAAATGGTCAGCAGACAGCAGTGGAATTGTTGTCTGCCACAGCTTCTTGAGTCTCCATAAGCCAGCTTTGACCTCCAGTGAACAGCTGGCTTCTGCTGAAAGGGAATCTGTCACAAGACAGCAGATGTCCTTAGCTATGGACCTGTCAACCTCAAAAGACACCTCCCCAAGAAAGAGGTGGTCTCCAGGCCAGGAATCTGGTGGTGGTGGCGGCAGCAGCAGGCCAATGCTAGCCAGAAAGCACTTGTTAACCAAAAATGAAACTTCACCTAAACGTTTTTCACCCACTGGAGAAATGTCTTCACTAAGGTGCTTGTCTCCAGGGAGAGGGATGTCACCTTGTCAGCGCATGTCCCCAAGGAGGGAGGCATCTCCACTGAGATGTGTGTCACCAAGACTTGAGCTGTCTCCAAGCAGACATCTTTCCCCAAGAAGAGACTTATCCCCAAGAACATACCTCCCACCAGAGAGAGAAGTCTCTCCTGTGAGGCATTTGTCTCCAAGTAGAGACATGTCATCAGTCAGATATTTATCACTGAAGAAAATGTTGTCTCCAGGCTGTTCAGATTCCCCGTCTAGGTATCCATCCCCAGGGAAAGAAGACTTGCCTGGTAGTAGCAAATCTGCAGCAGATGACAAGGTTCAAAGCTCATTAAAAGTCCAGCATGGAATGTTATCTTTGATGCCTCTACCTCACAGGTTCTTTGGCAAAAACATAGAGCTCTATGAGTCCAAATTGGTAAGCACCACTTATTCTTCTGCGTTCATAGTCCACGGTCATTTTAGTAAATTATTTCTCTGATTGCTTTTAATGAATGCTATGCACTGGGAGGCGCTACATGGACTGCTCTGAAAACTGTTGTCCTTTCCTAACATATAGGATGGGGAAAAGACAGGCTGAAAAAATTTACTACTTCATATGAAGGGATGACATCAGAGGGGGTGGGAGGATTTTTCACTTTTTGACCTAATCAGTCCTTGGCCTTTCTGCTGAGACACTTGATGGAGGCCACTTAATGGTGATGGCAGTTTTTGCTTTGTGGTAGTGACACGTGTCCTTTGGGAATCTGAGACCACTAACTTAATTCTCGGGAACTGCCATGAGATTAACCACGTTTATTTGCTACTGATCTAAACAGATTTGGACCAATGAAAAGACCTCGGGCATTTATAGACACGCTCTGGGAGCAAGGGGGGAGGGGTGTGCTTTAATTAATCTGAGAGACACAGTAATTAAAGCACCTGGAGCATCATGTGTATCTCTCATGCTGAAAAATGGTGGAGGGGGGCGCTTCATCTAAAGCTCGTCAAATGAGCTTTAGTTTAAAGTGCGCTGCCAGCATTTTTCAGCATGGGGGTGCTGATACATGTGATGCTGGAGACTGCTGGAGCACATTCATTTCCACACTTCAGCAGACTTGATTAATCGAGCCTGCTTCAATGCACTGCAGCCTCCTTGCATGTGTATAGATGCCATTTATAGATTCATAGATTCATAGATGTTAGGGTCGGAAGGGACCTCAATAGATCATCGAGTCCGACCCCCTGCATAGGCAGGTAAGAGTGCTGGGTTTAGATGACCCCAGCTAGATGCATATCTAACCTCCTCTTGAAGACCCCCAGGGTAGAGGAGAGCACCACCTCCCTTGGGAGCCCGTTCCAGACCTTGGCTACTCTCTGTGAAGAAGTGCTTCCTAATGTCCAGTCTAAATCTGCTCTCTGCTAGCTTATGACCATTATTTCTTGTAACCCCCGGGGGCACCTTGGTGAGTAAAGCCTCACCAATTCCCTTCTGTGTCCCCATGATGAACTTATAGGCAGCCACAAGGTTGCCTCTCAACCTTCTCTTGCGGAGGCTGAAGAGGTCCAGGTGCCCCAGTCTCTCCTCGTAGGGCTTGGCCTGCAAGCCCTTAACCATACGAGTGGCGCTTCTCTGGACCCTCTTCAGGTTATCCCCATCCCTCTTGAAGTGTGGCGCCCAAAACTGCATGCAGTACTCCAACTGTGGTCTGACCAGCGCCCGATAGAGGGGCAGTATCACCTCCTTGGCTCTATTTGTCATGCACCTGCTGATGCATGATAAAGTGCCATTGGCTTTTCTGATGACTTCATCACACTGACGACTCATGTTCATCTTGGAGTCCACTAGGACTCCAAGATCCCTTTGCACTTCCATGCTACCGAGCAGGTCATTTCCTAGGCAGTAGGTGTGCTGGACATTTTTCCTCCCTAGGTGCAGCACTTTGCATTTCTCCTTGTTGAACTGCATTCTGTTGTTTTCTGCCCACTTGTCCAACCTGTCCAGGTCTGCTTGTAGTTGTTCCCTGCCCTCCGGCATGTCCACATCTCCCCAAGTTTTGTATCATCCGCAGACTTGGACAGAGTACACTTCACTCCCTCGTCCAAGTCAGTGATGAAAACATTGAAGAGTATCGGTCCAAGGACCGAGCCCTGCAGGACCCCACTGCCCACACCCTTCCAGGTCGATACCAGGTCATTACAGAGACTGTCAGCTGTGTTCATCCAGCAGAATCTTTTTTTTTTCTGGTAAGGAAGTAAAAAGCAGAAAGAATAGAGCTGGATTTTCAGACTTGAGGTGGAGTTGCCAGAGGTGTTGGTCAGAAACATGGTCCATTGAATTACTTTAATCTGGAGTCACCGCAGTGCAGTAGAGAATCCCATTGTATCATTTCTTCCAATGTTTTCATTAGTTAATAGTTTTATTACAGTATGATATAGAGGCTCTAGTCATAATCAACATTCATTATACTAGGCACTTCAAACACACACAGAGACACAAAACCAGGTCTGAAGGGTGCTTGTTTAGACCAGGTTGCTCTTTGCTATACAGACATAGGCTAGAAGTGATGCTTCAGGGGGCACCTAAAGCATTCAGTCTTCTCTCAAATCCAAAGTAATGGCCCATGTTATGACTTCAGAGACTGCACACACAAGGAAATGGAACAAAGTTGAGCCCTTCCGCTAAAATCCCATTGCAGCCCCTACTGTGTCAAGATCCCAAAGCAATTAAATTAGGATTCTAAACCTTCAGGTCAGGTTTATTTTACACACACGCATTTGTGCACACACACACACATATTCCTTTTGGTTGGTATGTCTCATTTTAAGGATAAAGAACAGCAATGGTTGATTATCTCCTTAGTTAACTGCTCCTTTCATTTATTCCACAGTTAAGACCCTAGTTCCACCTGAGAGAACTCCAGAATTTAAGGAAGGCACCCTTAGACTCAGGCAATTATATAATATCCATCCTAGATCAACCAGGGCTGCATTAGATCAGCCCTTCTTGGTAGCCTGAGATTTTCTACTCACACCCCCACCCCCCAGTAAGTTCCACACTGTAAGCCTTTAACGGAGGGTCTGAGTTTTAGCTTAACTAGTGCACAAGACTTCTTGTAGAGCCCAGGGTCTGATTATTACACATGGCTTTTGCCCTCTCAGTTGCAGCCACCTGGATCATTTTTCCTCCTATTAGCTGTTGCACAGAACACCTCCTTTGCTACTTATGTTCTCTTTAAATCCACGCTGCAGCTTGGCAGTAAATTACCAAGAATTTGTAGCCCAAGAATTTGGGCTTTTATCTGCCATCAGTGTTACAGCATATTTATTTGTCCATTTACATCAACTGCTTTTGCTACCCATTTTCCCTTTTTACCCCCTTCCCTTCCCATCTCTTCTCACAGAATGAGCCTCCTGAGACCACCCAGGTCTCCACAGGTCATACAAAAGTGAGAATCTATTCCATACAATGGCTTCTCAAATGCTATGTCCAGCCATGTTTTATTTGAATCACTTGTTGGTTTTTTTACTTTCTCATCTTGGGAGCCCTCCTCAGTGTTCAGCTATTGTTCCCTAGTTTATCGGTTCCATTTGCATGATAAATTAGAAATGTATATGAAAGAAAGATGGAGAGGTGAAAAAAAGAACATAGTAGATTTTTAAAATTACTGAATGTGAAGGACATGCAAATTAATTCATATAAAATATTCATATCATATATATTAAAACACAAGGTAAGCCAATCCATAACTTGGAACTCAAACTCAATCCAAAAATTAATTGCAGGTAGCGATTATTAAGATATGTTACTTTTTTAAAAGTCACTTGTTCGCTGCCACATCAAAGCTCAAATACAGAAATATAGAAAGCGTAGTTCTTCCTAATGTCTTTTTAATCTGAATCAACCTGGAAGTACTAGAAATGACATGGGGAGCTTCAGAGAAGACTGATATAGAGCTATGTCTGAATGAAAACCCTGGTGGAGGTTTTTGGCAGAGCCAAATTCTGTGGCTCTGGCTGCCCTTTTCTCTGAACAGAACCTCCCAGTTGTGTGAGGTTTGCTTATTTCTTTATAGAACAATAAGTTCCCTGGAAGATGTTAAAACAGTGGTGCAGTTGCGATCAGAGGAATTTTATGCCTCATCCCAGATGGGCATGCCAGGAGGCATAATATTTGCAATGAGGCATAAAATTGTTCTGATCCAAATCATACAACCAGAGAGCTACCCTGAGCCCAATCCCACAGATTGTCATAGACCCAAGACTGCCCCAGCAGGTTCAAGACACCAGGCTTTCTGGAGCCAGATCTGACAATCAGCTGATTGTTGGACCCAACCCAGACAGTCATAGGTCAGGACTGAGACCCCGGATTGTCTGGGACTGGGTCTGACAATCAGCAGCCCCAGGACCACCAAGCTACATGTGTAGTTTTCAGATGTTCCAGGGCTCCAGGACCCCAGGATCAAGGGACTTCTCCCCCATCCTAGGGTTTCTTTGCCTTAGAACATATAAAAAACATATGCTCAGCCGAGCTCCCCTGTGACCCACAATCTTATGGCCTAGGAAAGGCTGCCAGCTTCCTAGCAGGCCCTGGGAGCCTGGCAAATCTTGCAACCCATTCCCTTGACAGCCCATTTTCACATCAGGACTGGGGCTATCTCAGTCCTGAAGTTGAGACCCACCCTCCACATGACAGTGCTGACAATCAGCTGATTGTCAGCATCAGCAAATGAGGCAAAGGAGGCAGCCAAAGGAACAGTGCACCTTGAGATACCTAAGGACCCAAGCAAAGACCAATCACCCAACATGCCACTTTCTCAATTGCAAACTACAAAATGTTTTACATATTTCAAGCAACATCTTTGTAGCTAGTTGGTCATTTTTGTAGCTGGATGTTCTTTTTGGTGCAATAATTAGTTTGCATGTGTAGCCTGTCTAAAGTTATCATGCCATTAACCTGTTAATTCCACAATAAATGTAACGTGCCAGGTGCCTAAGATGTTAATAGAATCAGTGACTTGTTACTCATGCTGTGGATTGATGCTGCTAGCTGTACCACACTGACCAACCCTTTTTTTCCTATCAAATGCAGAAGATAGAACCAAGAAGCCCAACATGTTCACCTGGCATCACCCAGCCTGTCTGCTCCAGACCTTTGCAAGCGCCCCATGATATACATGTCCACACTCCAAGCCGAGTGGAAGAGAATGTCTTCAGCCATCTCCCGTTGCATTCACAGCAGCTAACAAGGACCCCATATCCTATGATTCCAATTGGGGGCATCCAGATGGTCCAGGCAAGGCCAAGTACCCATTCCAGTTTGGTGCCCAATTCAGTTGTGTCACTGCAAGCAGGATATTTTGCACCTGGTGGCAATGGAAGCAGCAGCTTCACAGAATTCAGCCAGGCTCAAGAACGGGGAAAGGAACCACAGATCCCACAAGAATCCTCACCGACATCGGTATCCCCAGCTGCAAAGATTTCAAAATACACACTGTCCCCAGAGGTTAAAAGCAGTGGCTACTCAGAAGAGAAATTGAGGACTAGTGAGCTTCAGCAAAAGACAGAACAGGAGGAATACAGGGTAAAAATGTATGCTGAGCCCAGCCACCCAGAGCAGGAAGGCTGCTCAGCTCCCACAGACAGTCTCAGCACAAATTATGAGCACTCTCCAAAGCCTTCAGCAAGTAGGGAAGAACCCTTGAAAAAAACGGGCAAGAAGCAATGTGGCAGCTCAAGCACTTACTTTGAATCATCCTGCACTTTCATCTCAGATTTCCCCACACAGACGTTGGACAGAAGTAGCAGCACTGGCTGTTTGTCAGAGCCCTCGTTGAGCCATTCACACTCCCACCAGTTCTCTGTCAGGAGAAGGAACCTCTCGGGAGAGCCAAGTCATCAAGGGGGAACCCGTAGGAAAAACAGTCCACACTTAGAGCGCGCAGATTTAGGTCAAAGACAGGTGGATGAGAATACAGGAAGTACTTAAGCCTCCATCCATCTGTTCCACCTGTAGGCTTCCTATGTAAAATCAACAGACATTTTCAACACTATTTCCTTTAGTATAATCATTGCTTATAAGAAGCACTCTAGTGTATGACCAAACCCATGGAAAATTCCTGGTTTTGTTTGTCCCAGTCTGGTATTATCTCCACATGTATGCAGTTACTTGTGCCTTTTTCTATACCTTTTGTTGCTTGAAATGTACAAAAATGTTTGAGGCTGTGAATATTTTTTTAGAGTTTTTTCGAAAGGGGTTTGTTAGACCTTGTCTTTTTTGCCATTTAGGTGTGTGTGTGTTAATATGGGCCTGAGAGATGCAGAAAGGAAAGTGTTAAGCAGTTTAAGGGGGAAGAAGATGCACTGAAAACAAAAATAAAAAATCTTTTTTATATTGATTAAATGATTAAAAAAAACCAAACCCTTGCTCCTGTGTACAGTAGTTGATGATTCATATTTATTACATGCTTTATTTAATTTTTGGCAAAGTGCTTGTTTTTTTTCTTGCATCTGGTTGCCTATCGTTGTGCTTTAAACAGTTGCAACTGCTTTACATTTGAAAATGTGTTTACCCTCAATTGTAAATAGAACTAGCACTTATTTGATGATGGGAGGCCTGTTAGCAGTGAAAGCAAATGTCACTCCAAAAAAACAAAAACAAAAAAATCTCTCAAACACACCTCCCTTCCACAGAGCCCAGAAAAGCACTTTTTTTAAAAGGGACAAAAAAAAAGTTTTTCTTCAAAGTTTTAACTGCAAGAAAATAGGAATGTATCGAATGTAGAACCAGTGCTAGGAATGGTGTTTAATTGTTTTAAAAGAGCCATTCTTGTGCTTGCTTTAATATTGACATTCCATAATGGGCTGCTCTTAAAGCGCACAGTATAATAGTGCTGCCTTTTGCACCACTATAGCGAAAATCATGCCTGTGTCACCACAAACCCCTATTTTCTGGGGTTTAAAATCCCTCTATGAACATCCTCTCCTGTTGTAAAAATGAAAGTAAAATGTCAGCCTTGCAAACCATTTCCTTCCAGAGTTTATTTTTTCTTCTGAGCCGTATCTTCCCCGCCTAAATGACTCCAGTCTGCCCTCCCTCCCATTTTTGTAAGTTAAAAGGATGCAGATATTAGCTCCTGCTTGTTTTATTTGCACACCTATGGCTTTGTAACTCACAAGTGGCTCTGTGTCTTGTTTAACTTTATTTATTTATTTAAACGAAACGGTTTCAAACTCATAGCCTATATTGTGTAGAGGGGCCTTTTTGGTATTGCATATAAAAAAAAGTGAAAATGGCTGAGTGGTTAATGTCTTGAAAATCAACTTGTTTTGCATGCACAGTAATGTTTTCCATAGCAGATTTTTAAATATGACCATCGCTAGCAGAGTGATGGCTGCTACTGCCAATAGATATGATACCAAATGCGGAGAGATGTGATAGAGCCATTCCACTCTGTCGTGTTAAAAACTTTTTAAACAGAACTGTTTGGTCCACGTTTGCCCTAATAGACAGCAGGCTCTTTACTATTTCAGAGTGTTTTCTGGTCTATGGAATCTGTACAAACATTTTTTAAACAAAACAACAACAAAAAAAACCCTATATATATATACATATATATATACATATATATATGTATATGTATGGACCAGGTCTTTCTTCTTTCAGAGCTGTTTCAGTGAATTGGGTACATAATACACTTTTTAAAAAAAAATAAAATTACAAAAAATATATATAATCTTGAATGAGAACAAATTTCCTTGCCAGACTTGATGAGCTATGAACTGTTCCCGTCTCACGGGCAAATAATATGGATTTTTTAATAATCTTCTGCAATTTTTTCCTTCCCTTTTAAAGGGAATTAAGTACAAGAGAAGACATCAAAGAAATAACATTAAGGTTGTGACACTGACCAAAATAATGCCCACAATCTTTTTCACTCTCCAGTTTTTGCACAGCTGTGACCCTGATCCTGCAATCATGTCCTGCTTTCAGACTCATGTCAAGCCTAGGACCCATGGACCCAGTTCAGAAAAGCATCTCAATTTGACAAAATCATTGTCTTATAAGGAGAGTTAGACATTTTTTCATGTGCTGTGAAGAATACGGATGGCAGGGGTCTTAAGAAGCCATCCTGTCCCTCCATGTTGAGCGACACCTTCGAATTTCCTGGCTGTTGCTGGGTCTTTCTCCTCTTTCCCCTTTGTCACAGTCTTAACATTATTTCAGCAAGGTATCTTTTGTATTTAATTGTTTTTTTATATTGAAAGTGTACATAAGGAAAAAATGCAGCAGTTACACACTCAGCATTGTGGTTGCATTAAGTGCATTTGACATTACCTTTTGGGCTAGATCAAATTTACACAGTTTTATTTTTAAACCATAATTTAGCCCTTAACCTGTCTGCACATCAGGATAGAAACAATGCAGATCCTGTTGGGTTGTTGCTTATAGTGATTTTATTCCTTTAGGTTTTCATAAGCTCAGAGCGAGTTGAATGTTCTGCCTTTTTGTTGTAACATATGTATAAGCCACCAGCCAGTGCTGCAGAGTATGGACAGTGTGTGTGCATGGGTGTACGTGCACAGCCAAAAGGGGTGGCATTATATTTGTGCCCATCTGTACGTGCACAGCCAAAAGGGGTGGCATTATCGTTGTGCCCATACCCTGCCCTGCTATGTCCTATGCACATAGTATTCCAGCCATGCCAAGGACTCATCTGCACAGTGTCTGATGAGTGTGTGTGTGTGTGTGTGTGTGTGTGTGTGTGTGTACAACAACTCAGAAGCAGATGCAGAAACTGAGAGCACTTAAGAGTGGCCTGAATTCCCATTGTGATGAGTTTACAGAGCAGCCGCTCAACAGGTATAACTGGGGTGGAGCTCTGCTTCATGCTCCCTCTACCAGATGCAGCAGGTGCCTTTGGCCTGCAAAAATACCCAAACAGGACCAGAAAAAGAACCCTAGCAATATTTAAGAACAAAATAATTGTTAGTTAATTAGCTTCTGGATCAGTAAGAACAGGGTGATCCCCAGAGAGGCATCATGACTTCTGGGTTTCAGCACTGGTTTGGCCAGCTGGAATCCCCGAGGTCTAATGCTAGCTCTGCTCTTAACCACAATGTGCCCTTGAGCAAATCACTTATCTTTTCTGGGTCATATTCTGCCCATGTGAACATCAGCTCCAGTGATTTCAATGGAGGTGCTCCTTTCTACATCAGAGATTAAGGTCCTGTCCTGTAAACATTATTATTGGGTACTGCACTTCCAACTTAAGCGATCACTGCTTTACTCAGTAGGAAGTCTTTGCAAGCTCATGTTCTGAATATTGCCCACTAGGTCTGCCCTACTATTTGTAATGTAAGATGATGGCTCTTGATTTACCTTCCATACACTTTGAGGAATTAATTAGTTAATATCTGTACAAGCACTTTGCAAATGCAATTCAGTCTATTATGTTCAATGGAATGTATTAATAATGCAAATCAGTGCATTCAAAACACAAAATTCAACTTTTCCTTTTCATTACCAGGTCAAAAAATAAAATAACAAATTTACCTTTTTTTTTTTTTTTAAAAGTCTCAGAGCTTCCTGCATCATTTATGATATTGGAGAGTGGCCTACTGACATCCAGTGGACTTTCCTTTTTATCTCACTAATAAATCAGACTGAATATTCCCCCGAGTTTCTTGCTTCATGTGAGCCATTGCTATACCTGCCCATGAATGCTACTCAATGTGGTATGGAGGTGCCCATGAGACAATCTCTCAAGGAAGGTGTGGTCCACATTATAAAGTAATTTGACTCTCCTTGCCTTCTAAGGGATAACCATGCAAAGTGGCAAGCATTATGCCTTGATCTAGTACAGCACTTAAGCATCAGCTTAATTTATGTATGTGAGCAGTCACTCTAACTTAAATGGGCTTAGAGCTAAGCACATGCCAGCTTCGCTAGAGCAGTGTTCATCACATTTCAGCATGGAAGCAAAGGGCCCTCTGGCTCCCAAATATATCATACTAACCTGCAGTAGATAGCTATCAGCTCTAATTATGTACAGGATGTTGACCAGATACTCAAGAAGTACATTGGGAAATTCAAACAGTGATGAAGTAGCTGTGTCTTTTCTGCTATGCTTTTAAATCCATAGATAAGCATTTAGATGCAAACAGTCTGTTATTTAAAGGTACTAAGATCTTCCAGTTCCTGTTAAAGTCAGCAGGAGATGAAGGTGCTCAATGCCACTAAAAATCATACCAGTTTTGCTGACTAAATACAACTTTATAGGGAGGTCAGTAAATACTCAAGTAGCTTTTAGGCACCAAACTCCCATAGAAAATAAACAGGAATGAAGTGGCTAACTGACATTTGGACCTTTGAAAATCAGCCTCAAAGGACTCTTAACTCTAGGCAGTGGGATTTGATCATATGGCCACATTATAGTTAATTTTATTTTACTTGAAAATCTTCAAAAAGTAGATGCAATTAGATCCCTTTGTCACTTACAATATTTTGTTATAAATCCTCAAAAATAGCATCTGAACAAGCAATGTACTTGGTCATATGGTATTACTGAATTCTATTTCTACACAAATTTTGTACAATTTGATCTAGCCCTTTTACTGTCTTCTTGCGATATTTTTTTTTATTTTATGACTTAGTTTCATCGTGTGTTTTCCCTCTTTTTAAAATCTCCATCTATTGCACAGTATTTACACATACAAATATTGTAAATTATTTACACAAAAAAATTCAGTCCTGATGGCATAAAACCAATCTTTCATTACTGAAATATGATGGCACTTAAGATCACTTTAGTAAATGTAATGTAAAAATAATAATAATAATAATGTGTACACAAATTTAATATACATGGTCTCATGTAAGATAAATATTTGCCTTTTTTTCTAAAAGGTGTATGTATTCTGTAAGTGGAATAGTCTGTAGAAAGTTTCTATATGTTCTTAAAATGGCAATACATTCCAAAAAAAAGGTACTGTAAATATGTACAGAGTACAATGTAATTTGTTAGTTTTGCCTGTAATTTTATTTTAACTCCAGTTTCTACACTTGCATCTTGCAATGTCTGTATGGTTATATCAGTGCAAAAAATGCAGGTAAAAAGCACAGAGTCTGATGTAAAAAAACAAGAAGAAAAAAAAAAGAAAAAATACTCAGTATTTGATGTTTGTGACCCTTATTGTAAATGACATCTGTACTGTGAATGAGAAGTTTTTACAAGTATAATATTGCCTTTACTACAACTCAGACTGTCTGCTCAGTCTGAGCATATTTTTAAAAAAATAGCATGTTGGAATAAATTTTAAAGTCCCAACATATCCCTATTTGCATGACTGGCAGTCTTTAATTTTTTCCTGTATATAATTATAGACTTGGGGTCTAGAATAACAAATAAATTCTGAATAAAGTAATGGAAGTGCCACTCAACACCCCAGAGAGATCAGCACTAAAAAATCCCCAAAGCGTTTTTAGCGCATCACTTTAGACCAGCTTTACTACCATATTTCTCAGTATTTTGCACTTGAAATTTTGGAAATGATGTTGTGGAGTGAAAATTTTGCAACAGGATAAATGCTAGGGATGAAATCTGGACCACATGGAAGTGAATGATAAGACCCCATTTGACTTAAATGGGGCTGGGATTCCCCCCTTTTTGGTTAGTGGCAGAAATGCACTATATGAACAAGATAATATGATGAATCATTCTGATTTTAAAACTCTGTCCCACTTTTGTTTTGAAAGCCTTAGACAATATTACAGCCTTTTTTTTTTTTTAAACCAGGCAAATTCTTTCCCTCTGCCCAAAAACTACATTTTCTAGGCCTATCAAATCAGCCAGAAACATTTTAATCTGACCAATTGGTACATCTTTAAAAAATAAATCTGTGCTCACTGCGCTCAGGCACATTCTAGTCCAGCTAGGAGAAATTTGCTTTTTTGTGCCTGCCTGCATATGTAGATGCACAGGCCATGCCATGTTCTGCCCTCGGCTGTGTCAGGCATGGCAGATTCTGGAGAGCCTTCTCTCCTGGACTTGCTAGCAGAGACAATCTGGGTAGCCAACTCCCACTACAGACTCCTGCTGCTGGCAAGCACAGTGCACAGTCAGAATCTGGCACACATACAAGCCTAGTGGATCAACTAATTGAATCCATTGCCAGGCCAGGACTGATCCCACAGAGCATTGCCTGAGGCTTTGTTTAAACCTCTGTATAATACATTGGTGGTTTTCCCATCTTTGGAAGTCAAATCAACTGTTTGCCTTCCTGATGTCCAGTTTAACAGCTGAGGTTCTGTGCAGCTGCCTCTGTGCTTGCTTTCAGTCTGCTCCAGAGAGTTGCTCCTCTTCATCCTGGGCATGTCTGCCTTTCTTCTATTGAATGCCCTTATCCCTCCCCATTCAGCTGTACCTTAGCTAAAGAGTTAGGAAATGGTCCAGCTGTAATCGGTCTGTGGCACTCAGTAGGCCTGTGCGAGTAGGCAGCTATTCGATCTGGCTTCGGATCCAGTCGCTTCAGATGCCAGCGATCCGATCTGGAGCTCTGGACTGGGTTCCTGCTTCGATCCGACCAAAGCGGCTCCAAAGCTTCAGAGCCACCTCGGAGATCCAGCCATAGAGCATAATGGGGGACCAATGAAATATATATAACTTTGTTGTTTTTTGTCCCATTTGGATTAAACTTGCAGATGTGGTAGCTTCTGCTGAGAGAGCATGAAACCTGTCAAGTTTCAAGAAGATTGGTTCAGGGGTTTGGGGGAAACTGTACCCCAAATTATTAAAAGCAAAACTCATGTCACGTGTATGTGTTACACCACAGTGGGGTCAAAACTGCAGGGACGGTAGCCCCTGGTGAGGCCACAAAGCCTGCCAAGTTTCAAGAAGATTGGTGCAGGGGTTTGGGGGAAACTACACTTCAAGCTGCTGACAGGCAAAACTTGTGACATAGATGACCCTGTGTGTGTTAAGGCGCAGCAGGGTGACAACTGCAGGGATGGTGGCCCCTGCTGCAGCCACGAAGCCTGACGGCTGTCGAGGAGATCGGTGCAGGGCTTCTGTGTTCTGGGGCCCTGCACCTCTGGCTGTTGACAGGCAAAACTCGTGACATGGGTGCTTGTGCAATTGTGTCTGTCTTGGGGCACGGGGAGAGGCGGGAGGGACAACTACTGCAGGCCTGGATGCTAAGCTACTGTATTACCAGTTACCAATTAATCATGATTCACTCAGGGACCAGCTACTACATAACGAGTTAATAAGCAACGATTAACACCTACAAAACCACAGACTAAGGAGAGGAAATAATACAGACAATCAACTGCCCCAAGACAGACACAGTCAGTTGCACAAGCACCCATGTCACGAGTTTTGTCTGTCAGCAGCTAGGGGTGCAGGGGCCCAGAACCCCCCTGCACCATCTCCTTAACACCTGGCAGGCTTTGTGGCAGCAGAAGGGGCCACCACCCCTGCAGTTTTCACCCCACTGCGCCTTAACACACACAGTGTCACCCATGTCATGAGTTTTGCCTGTCAGCAGCCAGAGGTGCAGGGCCCCAGAAGCCAGACTCCCCCTACACCTATCTCCTTGACAGCTGGAAGGCTTCATGGCCTTAGCAGGGGCCACCAGCCCTGCAGTTTTCAGTCCGCTGCACCTTAACACACACAGGATCATCATCCATCCTTAATGGACTGGCCGACGCCAACATCTTAAGGGATAGCCAGCACGGGTTTGTTGCAGGTAGGTCTTGCTTGACCAATCTCATTTCCTTCTACGACCAGGTGACCTATCACCTGGACAAGGGAGAA
>NW_005841831.1:7117491-7146834 GCF_000455745.1 Alligator sinensis | reverse complement strand
CACCCAGCACTCTTCCCTGCCTATGCAGGGGGTCAGACTCGATGATCTCAAGCAAATCCCGGGACGTCTCAAGCAAATCCCGGGACGTCTCTCAAGCAAATCCCGGGACGTCATTCTCCCCCTGTACTCGGCCTTAGTGAGGCCGCAGCTGGAGTACTGTGTCCAGTTTTGGGCTCCACAATTCAAAAAGGATGTGGAGAAGCTTGAGAGAGTCCAGAGAAGAGCCACGTGCATGATCAGAGGTCAGGGAAGCAGACCCTACGATGACAGGCTGAGAGCCGTGGGGCTCTTTAGCCTGAAAAAGCGCAGGCTTAGGGGTGATCTGATGGCCACCTACAAGTTTATCAGGGGTGACCACCAGTATCTGGGGGAACGTTTGTTCACCAGAGCGCCCCAAGGGATGACGAGGTCGAATGGTCACAAACTACTTCAAGATCGTTTCAGGCTGGACATAAGGAAGAACTTCTTTACTGTCCGAGCCCCCAAGGTCTGGAACAGCCTGCCACCGGAGGTGGTTCAAGCGCCTTCATTGAACACCTTCAAGATGAAACTGGATGCTTATCTTGCTGGGATCCTATGACCCCAGCTGACTTCCTGCCCTTTGGGCGGGGGGCTGGACTCGATGATCTTCCGAGGTCCCTTCCAGCCCTGATGTCTATGAAATCTATGAAATCTATGTCACGAGTTTTGCCTGTCAGTAGCTTGAGGTGCAGTTCCCCCCAAACCCCTGCACTTATCTTCTTGAAACTTGGTGGGCTTTGTGGCCTCACTAGGGGCTACCACCCCTGCAATTTTCACCCCGCTGTGGTGTAACACATACACGTGACATGAGTTTTGCTTTCAAGAATTTGAGGTGCAGTCCCCCCAGAACCCCTGAACAGAACTTCTTGAAACTTGGCAAACTTTATGCTCTTATCAGAGGCTACCTCACCTGAAAGTTTAATCCAAACCAGACAAAAAACAACAAGGTTATAGATATTTCATTGATTCCCCACTATACCCTATGGCTGGATCTCCAAAGAGGCTCCAAAGCTTTTCTGAAGTGGTTCGGAAGCTCTGAAGTGCTTTGGAAAGCCTAAAGAAGCCAGCGCTTCAATCCGTACATGCTGCTTTGGACGCCAAAGCATCCAAAGCTTCTCCGGATCTGAAGCCCAGTCTGAAGCCTCAGCACAGCCCTAGCACTCAGCTCCAAACAGAGCTGTTAGCCAAGGAGATTGTAAGAGGCCTTTTACAGGTCTGAACCTCAATCCCATACTGCATCAAGCAGCTGGAGGAAAATGAGCCCCCTGCCCCCCTACACAGAATAACATCCTGCCATGAGGCATGGAGATTTTCAAGGCCTCCCAGGTAAGAACAAAGAAGCAACCCTCACCCTTGCTCACTCTTGGAGTTAAGTCAGTCACAGCCCTTTGCAAGTTTTGCAGTGGGAAATTGGCCAAACTAAAGCACCTGGTTTAAGTTCTTCCTGAACATCTCCCTGTGTCCCTAATTTAGCACTACAGCAGTAAACAGCTTTGCGTTCAGGGGACTAGTTTTCTTCATGGTAGACCAGGCTGCCCGCCGCCCCTCCAGTCCATATCTCTGCACCCTCCTGTCTGCTGTGTAACCTAAATATACACAGATATTAATCCCTTCACTGGCTTAGCCCTATCAGGGCATTTTCCAAATTCTGCAAACAAAAGAGATCAAAATTTGTACTGTGGCATCAGGCCTCTGGGAAATGGCATCAGTCCATGGATGACTCTCTGGTGCAATTTATTTGTGTGAGGATGTGGATTGTGGAGCACCTCCACTAACCTTCTCCTCTCCCTTTCCTTGGAAACTTTCCTCAATTATTTATAACTTCCCTGATTAGAAGGAGGGTGGTGGGGAACTTCATTGTGTGGGAGAGGGATGCCAAGGTACCTTCTCTACCTGTGTCTCAGTTTCCCATCTGTAAGTTGAAGATCTTGATCCTGTGAGGTTTGAAGGCATCTCAGGAGATAAACTAGTACAACAGCCTGAACCCAGGAAGGAATAAGTCTCCTTAGAATGGGGTTCCCAAACTGTGTTACATGTACCCCTTGGGGTATGCAAGATATCTCTGGGGAGTTCATGGGAAAATTGTGTAATGGTGGATTTAATTTTCATTATAATAATAATTGGCATTTAAGGGGTTAAAGTATAAAGCATATACAGATAGGGGTGCATGGGCAGCCTGTAGACCTGAAAGGGGGTACACAATAAGAAAAAAGTTTGGGACCCTCTGCCCTAGACCATCCCTGAGGATGTTGTCTAACCTGTTTTTGTGCACCTCTATTGAAGGAGATTCAACAACATCTCACAGAAGCTTGTGCCAATGTTTTACCACCCTGGCTAGGGACAGACTTATATAAACTGGTTTAAGTGATCAGAAACTGGTTTAAACCTATAACAGGACAGATGTTCAGTACATATAAACCAGTTTGAAAATGGCTGCAACTGGTTTGAGATAAACCTGGTTGAATGTAGTATCAGACTTAACTGATTTGTCTCAAAAAAGTTTATGCACTGTCTGTCCCAGACCCTTTGCTGGTTTAAGATAAATCAGACACCCTCAGCATCCTGGCATGCTCTCTGGGCTGGGCAGGGCTTTCTGCTCCACAGCAGAGCTGGCCCCTTTTCTCTGTTCCCTGACTGCAGCTCAGCAGAGACTTGCAGGCACAGCAGCATCTGCCTGGCTTTTCCCTGCTAAGCAGGGATTATTCCCCACTCCCCTCTGCTTTATGCAGACACCTCAGCATTAGCTAGCAGACCACATGCTGGCTACAGTCCGTGCTGTTGGAGATGACCAAGGCAGACAGTTTTTTTGGAGCTAATCAACAGGTAGCTTAAAATCCTGGGACTGTATCTGTCTTGGGGCAGAGGGGGGGTGAAAACTACAGGCCTGCTATGCCCTGCTGTGGCCACAAAGCCTGCCAGCTTTTAAGGAGATTGGTGCAGGGGGGTTCTGGGGCCTGCACCCCTAGTTGCTGACAGTCAAAACTGACAGTCAGTTGCACAAGCACCCATGACACGGTTTTGCCTGTCAGCAGCTAGAGGTGCAGGGCCCCAGAACCCAGAAGCCCCTGCACCTATCTCCTTTACAGCTGGCAGGCTTTGTGGCCTCAGCAGGGGCTAGCAGGCCTGCAGCTTTCACCCTGCTGCACCTTAACACACACAATATCACCCATGTCATGAATTTTGCTTGTCTGCAGCTTGAGGTGCAGTTTCCCCCAAGCCTCTACACCTACCTCCTTGAAACTTGGCAGGATTTGTGGGCTCTTCAGGAGCTAGCATGCCTGCAGTTTTGACCTCACTGTGGCTTAACACATGAGACATGAGTTACTTTCAAGACTTTGGGGTGCAGTTTCCCCGAACCCCCTGCACCTACCTCCTGGAAATTTGGCAGGCTTCATGCCCTCAGCAGGGGCTACTATTCCTGCAAGTTTCATCCAAATCAGGCCAGAAAGGACAAATGTATAGGCTGTTTTGACCTTCCCCATTATAGCCCATTATGGGCGAAACATCGAAATAGTGTTGAAACAGTGAAACGTTGCGACTTGCCTCATTTTGTTTTGACTATATCTGTTTCATTTCGATTTTGCTGTTTTGACCTCAAAATGAGTCGAAACAGCGTCGAAACAAAACTGGCGGCGAAATTTCACACAGCCCTAATATTTGTGCACCTAAAAGTACTAATATTGAGCCCTCCATTGTGGCACCCTCAAAAGGATCACATGATGTGACTCCATGGTTGAGAATTACCAGTCTATATCTTTTTTAGGGAGGTCCTGAAAATGGTGCACAATACTCTCGCGGAGGCCTCACCAGTACTGAGTAGACAGGAACTTCCCATGCCACTCACATGTGAGTCTCCTGCTAATAAATCCCAAAATGAGAACTGCTTTTGTTTTGCAACAACATTGTATTGTTGACTTCTATTTAGTCTCCACAAAACTTCTGGATCCTTTTCTTTTCTTTTCTCTTTTTTTCCCCTGCATTGCTCTCTAGCCATATACTCTCCATTCTGTGTTTGCTTTCTCCATTTAAAGCCTAACACTTGGCACTTATCTTTATTGGCTTTTGTATTATTGATTTCAGACCATCTCTCCAATTTGTTGAGATCATTTTAAATTCTGATCCAGTCTTCCAGTTTCCACCTCACCCCGCACCTTTGTTGCAGCTTGGCAACATCTGCTAATTTTATAAATCTACTCATTATTCCATCATCAAAAGTGATAATGAAAATGCTTTACAGAACTGGGCCCAGCTCTTTGAGAATGATTGTTTCAACCAGCTGTGTACCGAACTTATGGGAATTACCTCATTAGCTTGCCAATAGACTGTTATGCAGGGGACAATGTCAAACATGTACTAATGTCAAGGTAAATCCCACCTGTTGCTTCCTCTTATCCGCTAAGCCAGTTACCACATCTGAAGGTGATTTCCTTCTGATTTCCAAGAAGGAAATTAACTTGGTTTGGTATGATCTGGTCTTGACAAACTCACATTGGCTGTTTTCAAGTCACCTCATTTTGTATCTTGCAAACTGATTGTTTAATAATTTCTTCCCAAATTTTTTAATTAACCTTAGGCCAATTGGTCTATAATTCTTCAGGTCTTCCATTTCCCCTTCTCTAAAAATAGGTACTATATCTATATTTGTCCTGTTTCAGACCTCTGGAACTCACTCATCTTTTACAAGTTGGTGAACATTATCACTAATGGTTCAGAGATTACTTCAACTACTTTCTTAAATATTCTAGGTTGAATTTGGTCAGGTCATCTAAAGACAAGCTAAATCTTCTTTGCCCTGCTCTTTTCACACTCCAGTCTTTATTCCCATTTCCTTGTTAAAATTAATGATATTAAGTACCTTTCTTTTTTGCCAACTTACTTTTTTTTGTGAAGTGATACAAAAAAGGCATTGAATTAATTCATCCTTTTCAACATCATCCATTATTAGTTCTCCTTTCCCATTTAGTAATGGATGTTTCTTTTGTTTCCCTCTTACTTCTAACATATGCATAGAACCTCTTGGGTTTTTTTGTTCCTTGCTAATTGAAATTCGTTTTGCACCTTAGTCTTTCAGATTTTACCCCTACGTGTACTTTTCCTTTATGCTCATCCTTAGCCATGTGCCTGATTGTAGTTTTTGTGTGCTTTATTATTATTAAAATCATCATCATCATTACTAATAATACTGCTAATAATAATTATTATTGTTATTATTTCAGGTAATTGAAAAGTTCCTAATGAGGTTATAACGACATCTTACTGTGCTTCCTGTGTTTCTCCTACAGTTTACTGTTGTGCATTTAGTATAGGCTCTTGCCTTAACTGCCAACCCTTCTGAACTCTTTACCCCTCAAATTATCTTCTCAAGAAATCATACCTGCCAGGTTGATGAGCTTTTTAGTTTTTGTTTTAAGTCTGCTTTTATGAAGCCCATTATCATTAATCTGCTGGTCTAACACCTCCCTGTCTTCAAAAGTATAAACTCTATCAGTTCATTCTCACTTTCATTCGAAATCATTTTCCACTTTTATATTTTTAGTCAATGCAGAGGATACTGCCCTCCTTTACAGAATGCTTTTGAGACTTCCAGATGAAAAGAGCTAGACATTACTTTAGTTAAAAAGATGTTTGGATTTGTGAGTTTTTTCATAGCATGGCAGGTTTACAAGTGTTTTTCCAATAATTTATGGGATTCAGCAGCTGGGCTTTATGCTGCTAGTGCAGGGACACATCTCAGCTTCATCCCCAAGGGTGCCTATACACAAGTGTGGAGGCTGTTCTGACATGCTGTAATTACAGTGCTTTGGAACAGACTAAATTAATCAAGTCTGCTGGATCATGGCAATTACTACATTTCAGTAGCCTCCTGCATCTCTTGAAGACCATTGGGGGTTTCCAAGAAGAGCCTGGACAAGCACCTGGCTGAGGTCACATGACCCCAGCATTTTTTCCTGCCACTGGCAGGGTGTCGGACTCGATGACCCATTGAGGTCCCTTCCGACCCTAGCATCTCTGAATCATGTATATCAGCACCCCTGTGCTTCAAAATGGCAGTGGGGGCTCTCTATCTAAAGCTCATCCAACAAACTTGAGTTCAATACCCCCGCTGCCATTTTGAAGCATGGGGACACTGATACACGAGACACTGCGGCGCTTTAATTAGAGCAGTTCTCAGAGCCGCCCCTATTAAAGCACACCCCCCACCCCCAAGCATGTGTAAAAGTGCCCCTAGGTCCCTGATGCATTCCTCCTACCCTCAGCTGCACAGCTCAAAGCAGTACAATATACATAGGCCCTGTATGGGTCTATTCACTCAAGTGATCCTACTGATAATGAGTCCAAGGACATGTCTGAGAGAAATGATAGCAAGAAAACTGAGGCCTTTGTTAGCTCAGTAACACCTTTTTTCTCCTTCTTACAGCTTAAAGAAGGAAAGTATTGGCTGGGGGCTGGGGGCAACAGTGTACATTCCAGCTACACTGCCAGCACCTCCAGTATGTGCTTTAGCCACTGGATGGAGAAATGATTTTCCCCTTGAAAGAAACCCAATTTCTCCAATGCTTAAAAAACAGAGATATACTAAAGGCAGCCAGAGCTGTCTGGAGAGAGCTTCAGCTTAAACTCCATTAATTTCCAAAACCTGGAACCAATTTGGTTTACATAAATCTCCAGAGTGGCTCAAATTAATCAGGTGTCCCATGAAATTCCTTCCCCCTAAAGAGCCTTTATTTTCTAGACACAGAGACCAGACATTTCCTCTCCTGCAAAGCCAAACTTATCATCAAAATATTAAGAATTCTTTGGCTAATATTACAGAATAGTCTCTCCTGGGAAACTCTGTGACCAATCGACACACAAAGGAAGGAAGGGTTGTTAAGGTATTATAGGAAATTCCATATCAGTTCTGCCCATAATGATTCTAAAATTTCCTTTTGAAACACTTGGGTCCTAAGTTCTTTGCCCCACAACTCAAGTATGAGCTCCAAGCCTAGCAGCTTGTCCCTCACTCCATAAGAGCTGGGGAGAAATATTATTTGGGGGGCTGTTGCGAGGCTGGCACGTGCTGGTGCTGTGTGTGGTGACGGAGGAGCGGCTACACACCAAGCAGCATCAGGCACTGTGGGACGGTGGCACCGTAGTGCTGCTGCTGTTGTTGGCTGCCACAAAAAGTTTTGGGGGGGGGACTAAGCCCCATTAGACCTGGCTTTCTGCTGCCTACACCTCACTCTGAAGAGCAAGTTGTCAGAGACAATGCTGCCAAACAGCATCCTCCACAACGCTGAAGTGAAATGGGGTCCAAACCAGCCAGGCTTGAGGGAATGTAATTGTGCGCAACTCTACTGGTATGGGTAAAGCTGGTGTTACAGGTTACCTTTAAGCCATCATAAAGGAATGTAAAAGAGGGGCACTCACCCATGCTATGTACCCATTAAATGTTTTAAAAATAAGCCAATTCAGGTAAGGGTTATTTTTGATCTGTTTTACCCAGGTCATTCCAGGGTATTGTTGATCTTCTCTGGGGAGATAAAATGTTTAATTTGCAGTCCTCTATCATCCCAGATTGCACAGCTCCCAGACTCTCTACCCCTTCCTACCCTCCAAACGTCTACTAGTTTTGCTTTGCAGTGGCTCTGCCCTGGAAGCAGAGGCATCAGGGGTTACCTGCAGCAAGTCCAGGGAGCCCAGGGAAGTGCTCCTCCATGGATTCCCTGGTCTCACTGCCTGGTGAGCAGAGCTGCCAGGAGATTAACCACCAGTTCACCACCAGCAGCTCAGCTCTCAGCGTGGAGCTGCCACATTAACTATGGTAAGACCAGGGAACCCTTCCTTGGGCTCCCTGGTTTCACTGCCTAGCAGCTCCATGCCAAGAACAGAGCCACTGAGGATTAACCCCTGGTGGAGACTCTTGCTCCAGCACTTTTCATCTCATCCATCATTCATTGGGCAAAAGGGTTGAAAAGAAGAGACAGTAATTGGGAAGAAAAGTCCAGGAACTCTCTTGCAGTTGTTCCTGCATCTGAGACTCTGGCACAGTTTTGTCTGGAGGCCAGAGTCACTGGAACAGGCACAGCTATGGTTCAAATTTCCAGGCCTTGCAAAGTGTCCAAGTCATTTATTTGATGGGGTCTCAGGGATGCCGAACAAAGTTCTGTGACTGGTCAAGGGGTTGATGGGGACCTCTGTTGTCTTGTCTGACTGGTCAGTAGCTCTGTTGCATGAGGACCCATGTAGCTTTGCTAGGTTGCTTTTACTGCTATTTAAATTCAAACAAATCACAAGCAGGTAGAATGGAAGCTGCACAGGTGGGTGTTGGCAGAAGAGTGGCTCTGCATAAGGAATTACCCTGATCTAAAAGCCTAGAAGGATTTGTCAGAAAGGCTGAACTTTTGTTACTGTCCTACTTCTCAAGTGTAATGCCAAGGATCATGCCAGATCATTGTCATATAATGTTCATCCCTCTACAGCTCCTGCTCCAGCCATGATAAAACTTTATGCTGCCTTCAGCCTCCTGTCAACTGACTGGCTCGAAGCCCTGATGGTTTCACAAATGTTGATAACTCACAATTGTAGTGATCACTGGGTTCAGTAAACACAGGCATGTGTGATGAGGAGAACTACACAACAGATTTTAATCAGGAGCAGTAAGCTACCCCCTGCAGCCCCTACATCTGTCTCTGACTAACTAGCTTAACTTAGGGAACATCTCTCAATTTCCAGTCTCTTACTTCTCCTCCCTCCCCATTCACTTCAAACAGTCTTTTTCTTTAAGACTTTCCCCCTTCCAAGCCATGGCCCCCAGGTTGGTTCTCTAACTCTGAACTACATGCCACCCCTCCTTCTCACCCCAGAGGAGCAAACATGGGGAAATAAGTGCCATTGTTATATGACTAGGAGGTACCTCCTTGGCTACAGAGGGCAAAGCTAAAACATTTTTTGCCCTCCCACAGGGGTAACAAAATGCCCCCTCAGTGCATAACTAAGCCTCTCTCCTCTCAGGCAGTCAGCTCACAGCCCAGATCTGCTCTCAGCAACTGCAGAAAGAAACATCTCTGACAAGGAGATGGTCATGATCCCTACGCCATGCCAAGTCTCCAGTGTAGTCTCCCATGGGCATTGCCTTTAATATGCTAGGAGTTGTGGCTGGTAGCTGCCCAGTAACTGTGCACAGTGTGTCTTACAAGGATACCCATGCATCGCCTTGCCCCATATAGGGGGACCCTGGTACTCACTCCCAGCACAGGTCAGAAGCCATGCTGTCACAGCACTGCCTAGAAAATGAATTGTTAAACTGCCTGCCTAGGATTCCAGCTGACCCATGTGGTCCACCATTTGTCCCCACCAGGCCTGATTCGGATTGTGGGGGGTCCCCTTTACTTCACTTGAACCCACCTCTGGCAGTGGGGTAAGTGGCAGCAGGGGAGGGGCCAGCAGTACTAGGAAGTCATAGGGGTTAATGCAGCCATTGCTCACCCCACTGCCACTGAAACATGGTCCCCAGGCTGCTAGTGGGCTGGGTGCTGCTCAGGGTCAAAGAAGAGTTGGATTGGGCTGGGTGCACATTTTCATCATGTGTACACAGTAATGGTATCACAAGTACAAGTGCCCCACATTTTTATTCTGTGCCCCCAGAACTGAAAAGTTGGGTTTGAATTTATTCTGTCACTGTGTACAAGTGACATCTCTTAAACTGAGTACATTTCAGTGCGCTATTCACAGAAAATTGCTGCAGGGGCCACTGCATAGCAATCCACCCCACTGAGCTCTCTGGTACTGAATTAGAATGGGGGGCACCACCAAACCACTAATCCTCATAGTTTCATAGTAGTTAGGGTCAGGAGGGACCTGAACAGATCATCTGGCCTGACCCTTTGCCACAGGCAGGAATGAATGCTGGGTTCACAAGACCCCAGACAGGTGATCATCCAACCTCTTGAATATGCCCAAGGTAGGGGCGAGGACCACTTCCCTGGGAAGACTGGTCTAGCTCACAGGTCACTGACATGTACAGGCTGACCAAAACTGGTGGCATTTAATTAATTAATTTAATAAATTTAATTAAGTGTCACTTGAGTAAGTTCATTATTTTTTACAAGTATTTTTAAACCTATGCCATGCAGAGGAAGGACCTGGCCCCCATGCAGCTCAAGGGTTGCCCGGCCCTATGGCAGCTCATCCCCCAACCGCAAGGCGAGGCCGGTAGGCTCCACTGAAAGGAGGATCTGGCCCCTCACCACTTATACCTGGCTTACCCAGGGCTTCTATCTGTGCCCTTCATTCCCAGGCTATGCTGGTGCCCCTTAGTCCCAAGCCACAGCCCCTGCATCCCTGCTACTGACCCTCAGTCCTGACTTGCACAGGCAAGTGGGCTGCTGAGTGTGGTTTCATTTGCCTTTTAAAGCAGTATGGGGCTGTCTGATTCCAGGATTACAGATTCTAGCCTGCAGACATCATGACATTTTTTTCCAATGTGAAGGACTCCCCACAACCAGGCGTTCAGTTTTAACAGGGTAGATGCTTTTCCTGGTTCACCCTGGTTACTGAGGTTTCAGGTTTGAGCCAAGCCTGAGGCTTATGCCTGGCAGTCAGCTCACAGCCCAGATCTGCTCTCAGCAACTGCAGAAAGAAACATCTCTGACAAGGAGATGGTCATGGTCCCCACCCCATGCCAAGTCTCCAGTGTAGTCTCCCATGGGCATTGCCTTTACTATGCTAGGAGTTGTGGCTGGTAGCTGCCCGGCACCTGTGCACAGTGTGTCTTACAAGGATAGAGGGACCCTGGTACCAATGCCAGGGAAGGGACAGATGGGGACCCGGACTGTTGGGGAGTTGGTTGGTTGGTTGGTTGGTTGGACGGGGCCCCTAGGAGCAGTGTCTGGGTCAATGGGTCACCGTGTCTGGGTCACTGAGGTTGCCAAAGGTTGTTTTCCTCATTGCAACTCCCCAGAACCGCCCAGCCAGTGGTGCCAAGCCATTCAGAACATGTGGCTTGCTGGCTCCAGCAGAAGTTGCAACAGTTGCAGAACATAGCAGGGGAAACACCATGACCACCAAGGTGGTTTTCCTAGTTGCACTTGGGGATAACCACTCTCCTGGCATGGGGCAGTACCTGAGGAGATAATGTATAGTTAACCTTCTACTTGCTGCACGAGTGGGAAGGTCTTGGCGTTATGCCCACTTTATGGAAATGGAGACTTCTCCCTAGCTTGCTCCTGTGGCTATACAGCTGAGGGCAAGCAAAACTTGGGGACATCCGAACCCCAAGTCTCCAGGCTTGGGCCTGCACGTAGGATGCCTGCCAAAGGATTTGGAAACATCTGATGCCCCAGGTGGAGTGGAAGATGTTTGCCGGTTGTAGGGCCACTTATGGTTCTTGACTGACTCACGGATTCAGAATTGATCTGGCTGATTTGGCTTGGAACACGAAAAATTTCCAAAAGAAGAAAAGACAAAAACATAGCTTTGCAGAGCACATCCCCCAAGACTTTGCCTGGAACCAGCCACCATGAGGAACGACTGTTCCCCTCCACCCTGCACCATTGAAACTTCCATTTTCAGCTTGCCATGGCTGAATTGATCCCCTTATGCCATTTAAATTTGAATGCTGTTTTGTGGTTCTTTAAATTATCTAAATTATAATTAATATAGAAATTATGTTTGATTATGTAAACAAAGGTTTCTATTTGCTTGACTTCATGTTCTCTGAGTGTATGGGATTAGGGGAGGGACTTGTGTAAGCTTGATGGGCACTCCTGTCTTTCAATTTGAGTGATTAGCAGATACTTAGCCTAGGCTGCATGGCTTTGTTCTCACTGCCAAATCAACAGCAGCTGACACAGGGAACCGCAGAGGGCCAAGTAAACCTGGTAAAACTAGAAAACCTGGTAAAATGGCAGGACAGCTGGGGGTCTATGGTGGGGGAATGCAAAAATAAATGTTGCAGGCTAGAACCTGCAGTCCTGGGATTGGGTGCCTGCAATTTGCTTTTTAAAGGCAAATGAAACCACTAATCAGGGGCCCTCTGGGAAGCCAGAGGCAGCATGGCCCAGGCAGGCTTCCTAGCTGCAGCCATCTGGAGAGGGTGTGAGCATCGCTGCAGGCAGCAGCAGCTTCCTGGGGCTGTCTGCTGCCTGCAGAGTAGAACCTGCAGTCCTGGGACCAGGTGGCCAGCATTTGCTGTTAATGGCAAATGAAACTGCTCCTGGGTGCCCGTGTAAAGCGGCCAAGCAGTTTTATATTCCTTGCATTAACCAGGGGCAGATTATGGGCCAATGCGGCACCTGGCAATCCGGACTCCCCCTGGGGAGCCAGGGGCAGCATGGCTCAGGTGGGCATCCTGGCTGCAGCCATTCAGGGCAGGCATGGTGGTCCCTGTAGCCAACGGTGGCTTTCCAGGGATGTCTGTTGGCAGGAGGCACCACGGGTGGCCACGCTCCCATGCCCTGCCGTCTGTGGTCAGCTGCCAGCACCAACACCCCTGGGAAAGTACAGGACAGCCCTGTCCCACACCTCCCGTCCTGGAAGAGAGACCAGCAGAGAGATATGTGGGCACCTGGGGGGTGGAATGGACTCCCTCCCCCAGTACCCTGAGGTCCTCACATTCTGGGCAAACACCTCCATCTTCAGTCCAGAGGTAGATGTGTCCTCTTTCATTAATGCAATGTCTGAAGCAAGCCAGGGTATCTGTGGCTTGGCTTACATCACCCATCTCCCCATGCCTGTACAACCCTTCCTATTACAGCATGCAGAAATGGATGAAAATTCATTTTAATTTGGACAAAGCATTGACTTTATTGACAGTAACCTAAGCAGAACCAAAATAATGCGGGATGCAGCAGCAGTAACAACTAAGAACCTCTCACCCATGATATGCTCTTCTTTCCCGGCCATGCCCCTCTTATTCCCTAAAGTGTAGTGGCATTCTCCTGGTCCTGCTGGAGTTGGGGCACCCCTCACTCACAGAAACAGTGGGTGTCTCTGAGGTTGTCGTTACAAGGGACTGATCAGGAATATTTGTCTCAATGAGGGTCACCTCATGGACAGAGGCAAACTTAGTGGATTTAGCATGATTGGTCCCAGGGCGGAGCCGCTTATGACTGGGGCCAGGGTCATGAATTTAAGGATCTCCTCTCTAATCATGCCCTCTGATTAGCGGCTCTGCTTGAAATTGGCATGGCACCATGTGGCTAGCTCAAGGCATGTATCTGTGCTGTCCAAGATATCCCTTCAGAATTCCCCTGTGCTGGCCATGCTTTCCATCTCCCTTCCTTTAGCCTGTCTGAGCGCCTCCCTGATTTCCTCCTACCACTCATCTGCGGCATTCTCTCACAACTCCGCAGCCACCAGCAAAGACACCATCTGCTCCCTCTGGACCATTGTTGCCTGCAGCAGAATTCACACATTCGCTCAGCTCCACTGTGAGCTGGTGTCCACGCTTCGGATGCATGTCCCTGGCATTGTAGCTGGTAACAGGAATGGGGAAAAAAGTGTTCATGGTCAAAGATGTCAGCCCCACTCCCTAAACTAAGTAATAGTTAACCCACCTAAGTAACTTTAAGATAAGTCACAGCGCATCCACCCCATTGTAAGCTAAACATTGCATGCCTGCTCTAGTCCCCCAATCAATATAGTGCCCCTTCCCTGGAACTTACAAGTCCCCAGGCTTGGATCCTCTGGCATCTCCGGCACTGACACCAATCTTGGGGTCTCTGGAACTTCTGCTGTGTCACATGAGCCCAAGGGGGACAGTATCATCAAGGAATCCAATGCGTCCTCCTCCTCCTCCTCCTCTGTGTTATGCAGCCAGTTTATCAGGGAGACTGGTTGCATGGTCAAGATAATTTCTTCTTGGCTGTCCACCAGCTCCTGAGAGCAGTCACCCCCCCACCTCTGACATGTTTCCCAAGGGAGTGGCAGGACAGTCTGTGGTCTCTTGGCTAGATGTGGCCTCCAGAACCCCCATTGTCCTGAATGAATGGAGACAAGCCTTGCCTGCATCCTTGGCAAGAATTTCAGAGAGCTGGTCATCAAATGGGAGTATTGTGCATCCTAACCCAAAACAAGAGTTGTGCTTTCCATTGGGCCAAGGACAACATTTCAGGGCCTTGATCTTGCTGTGGCGCTGTGTCCAATCCCAGTTGTGCCTGTGTGCCTTCATGTCCTTGGCAATGGCTGCATAGACTGGCTTATTTAATCTATTTTCCAGCTGTTCCAGGAACTTTTCTTCTGACCAAATATCAATCAAATCTTTCAGTTCTTTCCGGGACCAGTTGGGGGCCCAGTTTATAGATATGTCTGGCTCCTACTCCATACCCTACAGACATGACTTGTTCTTCAGCATTGCCATCAAGTACTTTTTAATGTCCAAAATGAGTCAAGACAGGGCTAGCTATGCAGTGACCAGAGTCATGAGATGCTGTCTAGAAAAGCCTGAGAGCAATTATATAGACATGCATTTAAAGAACCTTTTCTGAAATTTCACATATGCATAACTATTAAGGTGTGAACTGTGTTTTACTACCAGCAGTCATGGAAATCTGCTCATGACCTTTTCTAACAAAACACCAGTGATAGCTATAGCCTTCCCCAAATTGTCTCCCATTGTCTAGAAGAATACATCATAATGGCTCTCTTCCAATCGCACCCAAAAGTCTTTGGTTGGCAGCTCTCCCTTCACATACACTCCCTCTCCCCCAATACTGTCCCACCTATCAATTGCTCAACTGTTCTGGGGGGGTTTGGTCTGAAGGGAGGGAGAAAGCAGGGTTTGTCCATTCAGTGTTCTGCTCAGTGCCCCCCCCCCCCTTTTTTCTCCCCGGGCCCCCCCCCCCCCTTTACTGCTGAGCACTTGACAAATTTTAGGAGGTACCACCAAACACACTAAACCCCCAAATTTTTGGAGGAGGGCCAGTTACAGGAACCTGGTATGTTTAGGCATTGAAATGGAGCAGGGCTGTTAATGCTGTCCTATTCCAAAACTGGGTGTAGGGTGATTTCAGACCATTATGATTGCGAGATTACTTAGTGGTTCTGGTGCTCGATGCCTGGCATAGTTGTTGATGTGCTAATGGGAGCTATTCAAAAATAGCACCGGCACCTCACCACATTTCTTCTCTGGCTCATTCTGGGGTGGGGGAAATTGGTGGGGTGATACTTTGTGGTGGGCCTATTCTTTGGTCTGGTAAATGCTATTATCTGCTCCCTGGGCATATGATGGTTTTCTGGGGTCATCCTACACCCCAAGTTTTTAGAGGACAGGCAGGACATGACCTGCTTCCCCCTGCCGGTCAACCAGTCTGCTGAGCCTATGACCAGCCCACAGCTTCCTAAGCTGTGTAGGAATTGAAGTGTAAATAGCATGGCTGTTATGATGCTAATGATCCTATTCAACAGCTCTAGCTATTCAACCAACCCCCCCTAATGCACATTGGTGGTGCTGGGAGATAAACAGTCCCCCCGTTGCATGCTGCAAAACAGCATGGTTTTGATAAACTCCCCAGCAAGGAGAACCACATGCTGTTGGATGCCCTGGAGATGTCTAACTGCAGAACAGAGGCACTCAATAATGCAGAGATGCTGCTACTGACCGCAATGCAGGATATGATGAATCTTCTGTGAAGTTGCCAAGGCAGTGAAGGACCTAATCATGGCTAGGTATATCAAGCAATAGTCAGTGTAGTGGTGTGGGAGAACCAAGAGGTAGCTGCAGATATTAAAGCTGATAAGGCTCTGTGGTTCAACCTACAGAGCAACAACCAGAGGGTCTGGGCCCACATGAGCAGCTCTGACTGGTGGGAGTGAATCATATTGTTGTCTTGGAGTGATCAACAGTGGCTCGAGATGTTCCACATGAGCAGGGACACATTTCATAACATAGTCTTGATGCTGACACCGAAAACTGTGTCATACATCACCCCATTGCACCAGGCAAGGGGGTGGCCATGGACATCATGAAACTGGCCACCCCCACCAGCCTTCACTTCATTGGGAACCAGTTTGGCATGGTTCCCTGTATGGCCACAGTGATGATACAGGAGGCAAGCCAGCTGATGAAGGATGTTCCAGCAAACAACTTTATCTGCCTCCATAACCCCATGGAAGTTGTTGAAGGCTTCAAGGCCACAGGGTTCCCTAACTGCATGGGTGCGTTGAACAGCACACACATTCCAGTGTTATCCCCATCACAGGTGAGCTGGTTATTCACCAACGGGAATGGATTTGCCTCGGTGATATTCCAAGCCATAGTTAATAATTTGGGATGTTTCACTAACATTTGTACAGGCTGGACAGGCAGTGCACATGATGTACATGTCTTTAGAAATTTGCCACTGCCTGACACAATGGAGAAAGGACAATACGCACCCAGAGTCCCCAATACAGTTATCTGGGGTGTTGCAGTGCCCCCGCTTACCCTCTATAAGCTTATGTCCATTGGTCCTCATCCTCCCTTGAGGGGCCTTTCTGAAGAGTTGCTCACCCAAACCTTGGTGTTCACCCCTGATGTACTTGTAGGTGGCTATCAAGTCACCGCTCAGCCTTCTCTTACTCAAACTGAACAGGCCCAGTTCCCCAAGTCTCTCCTTGTAGGGCCTATCTTCCATGCCCTTGACCATGCAGGTGGCTCCTTTTTGTACCCTCTTGAGCTTATCCATGTCCTTCTTGAAGTAAGGCGCCCAGAACTGGACACAGTACTCCAGCTGAGGCCTCACCAGTGCCAAATATTGAGGTAGGAGCACCTCCCTGCATCTACTGGACACACATCAGCTGATGCACGCCACATTTCTATTTGCTTTCCGGGCAACCTCATTGCACTGCTGGCTCACAGTCATCTTCTGCTTGATCGTAACCCCCAGGTCTCACTCAGATGTTGTGCCAGCCAGTGGGCCACCACCCTTCATAGGTGTGGTGTGCGTTCTTCCTACCCAGATGAAGGACTTTGCACTTATCCCTGGTAAACCTCATCTGATTCCATTTAGCCCATGAGTTCAGCCTGTCAAGGTCATCCTGGATCTTGACTCTGTTCTCTAGTGTGCCTGCATTTCCCCACAGCTTGGTATCATCCACAAACTTAATCACTGAGCTTCCCACCCCATCATCCAAGTCATTAATGACTATATTAAAGAGCACAGGTCCAAGCACCAATCCCTGGGGGACACCACTGGAGACAGCCTTCTAGGATGAGAGCATCCTATCAATTACCACCCTCTGGGAGCGGCCTCTAAGACAATTATCCACCCACCTCACTGTAGACTGGTCAAGTCCAGAACACTCAAGCTTGTTTGAGAGAATCCCATGGGAAACAGAATCAAAGGCTTTACTCAAGTTTAAGTAAATCATGCCACCACGTGTCCCTCGTCCAGTTGGCTAGTTAGGTGATTGTAGAAGGACACAAGGCTTGTCAGGCATGATCTACCCTCAACAAAGCTATGCTGATTACTTCTTAACATCCTATCCATTTCCAGCTTGCAAATGGTGGCCTCCTTAATAGATTTTTGAAAGAGTTTACCCAGGACTGAGGTCAGACTGACCAGCCTGTCCTGCCCTGGCTCATGAAGCCATCTGGGGGACATGTTACTGACCCACAAAAGATGGCATTCAATTATCATCTCAGCAAATGCAGGATGACTTGATTCCAGCTTTGGCTGTCTGAAAGCATAATGGAGGGCTCTGAACTTGAGGCTTGAAGAGGAGCCAGAAGACATAATGGCTTTCATTGTGGCAGCCTGCCTGGTCTACAATATTTGTGAGACCGGGGGGAGGTATTCAGTGAGTCTTAGGCTGAAGAATTATGGAAGGCAGGGGACAGAGAGAGATGTGGGTGGGCAGTGCACAGCACGCCCCCCATCAGCACGCAAGTCCTGGTCAGCGGGCCATTGTACGGAATTGTAGGGGGGCGGTCAGGAAGGCCAAGGCGGAAATGGAGCTGGGACTAGTGACCCAGATCAAGGACAACAAGAAGTCCTTTTTCAAATACATAGGGGGTCAAAAGAAGGTGCCAAGTAACGTGGGGCCTCTGCAGGACACGCTAGGAAATCTGGTCATCTCACCTGACGGTAAAGCGGACATATTCAACAATTTCTTTGCCTCCGTATTTCTGAGGAGGGACCCGGATATCTCCCCCACTGCCCACTCCCCGAGGGCCCTGTGGGTGGCACACCCAGGCCTAGGTTTAATAAGGACCTTATCAGGGAACTTCTGGAGGGACTAGATGTATTTAAATCTGCAGGTCCTGATGATCTTCACCCCAGAGTGCTGAAGGAACTAGCAGGGGTCATTGCGGGACCTCTGGCACAGATCTACGAGCACTCACGGTGCTCAGGCGATGTGCCGGAGGACTGGAAAAGGGCCAGTGTTGTCCCCATCTTCAAAAAAGGGAGGAAGGAGGACCCAGGAAACTATAGGCCCGTGAGTCTTATTTTTTTTCTGATGAAAACCTGTGCTTTGATGAAAATATTCTGACCTTTTCTATCTGTTACACAACAGGGGGGTTAGTTCAGGCAGTGAAGGTTCACAGTGTAAAGTCCAAAGTGCTTTGGTTCAACCTGTAGAGCAGTGGTTCTCAACATTTTCAGAGTTAAGGCAGCCCTTGGAAATTGCCAGTTCTTACCTTTCACTCCTTTCTTGACTGAAAAGCTAAGAACTGGCAATTTCCAAGGGGTGCCTCTGGGTGATCCTTCTCTTTGGGCATCCTGTTCCTAAAATGATCAAAAAGATACGTCTCTCTTAAAAGGATCTTGGAGTCATCATTGATGCCACAATGAACATGTACCGACGGTGTGGGGACGCAGTCAGGAAGGCCAGCTATACCTTGTCGTGCATCCAGAGATGCATCTCAAGCAGGTCCAAGGAGGTGATCCTCCCCCTCTATGCGGCACTGGTCAGGCTGCAGCTAGAGTATTGTGTCTAGTTCTGGGTGCCGCACTTCAGGAGGGATGTGGCCAATATGGAGAGGGTCCAAAGGAGGGCCACCTGCATGATCAGGGGTCAGCAGGGCAGGCCCTATGAGCAGAGGCTGAGGGACCTGAACCTGTTCAGCCTCCAAAAGAGAAGGCCGAGAGGGGATCTAGTGGCAGTCTACAAACTAGTCAAGGGGGACCAGCAGGCATTGGGAGAGTCCCTGTTCCCCCGAGCAATCCCGGGAGTTACAAGAAACAACGGACACAAGCTAGCGGAGGGGAGTTTCATGCTAGACATTAGGAAGCACTATTTCATTGTCTTGGGGGTCTTTGAAAAAAAGCCTGGAGGAACATCTGGCCGGTGTCGTTTGCCCCCAGTCCTCTTTCCTGCCACGGCAGGGGGTCGGACTAGATAATCTCCTCAGGTCCCTTCCGACCCTACCAACTATGAAACTATGTGTTTACTGTGTTGATGCCTTGACTTAGCTGTTCCAGGGTGTTAATGATTATCTGTTCAGGTGGGTTAATTATTGCCTGCCCTGAGGATCACCTGTACTGAGTTCCCAGTTACCTGTTCTATGTTTTGCAGTCCCTTGAAGTGGTGCAGTGTATTGTTTGAAGGTTATTGTATATAGTGTCACATACCAATTCTACTGTAAATATTTAATGTCTCTTATTCATATTTATTTTTGTATAGCAATACATTTGTATATAGTTAAGTGCTTTGTCCTGGCCTGGCTCAATAGAGAAAAGAGGGAACTATTCTGCAGTGGCAGGCGCCTCTCGCAGCACTCTTGCCTGACCACACCATCTTTTCTCCTTGCAGACAGGGCACACCCCTGGGTGTAGCTGGGCTACAGTGGCCAAGCAGTTATTAATTAAGAACATGCACCACAGTATCCAACATAACGGAACACATCCAAACAACACTGATGGATCTCCAAAACAGCCTGGGAACATCCCAGTCTTCAACCCTCCACCACATCCTGGGGCCCTTAAAACAACCACAACAAGCAAAATAACCAAAGATCGATGTCTTGGAATTCTTTATTTAATAACATACTAATAACAGGCCAGCAGAATACCGATTCATGTTGGTCTGTGCAGCTATACCTGACATCCTAAAACATCCAATGCACACAAGTACCTGCAATTAGAAATGACTTCTGGTGGACAAAGTGGCTCACTACACAAAAACTGTAGCAACATCTGGTGGACAAAGGGACTCATTACATATCATTCAGTAAATTACCATATACACATGACAGATTAATGGATGAATTGTTGCTATTTGCGTAGTAGGAAACTAAAATATATTGAGTAGGGGTGTGCAAAATGGGCCATATTTGATTCAGATTCAGCCCGAATTGGGGACAGTGATTCAATTAATTGATTCAGATCACTGTCCCGATTCAATTCGGATGAATCCAGATCTGAAGATGTGATGCTGATTCGGAGAATCAGCGATTCGGCCATAGACACAGATTTAATTGTTTTTTCTACATACCTCGAGGTACCAGGCATGGATCATGAATGCTGCAATGCTGGGGCAGATGGAGCGTCCCATAGGAGCATTTGGGGCGGGGGGGGAGCGCATGCTCGGCAGCAGACCCGGTAGTGGACCACTTCTGGTCCACTTCTGGGTCTACCACGAGTGTGCAGGGGACCCCCCCACGGGCCTCCCTGGCTTGGCAATTGGCCGTAGGGAGACCCCAGATGCCTCCCCAGACCTAGAAGGCACCAGTTGCTGAGCCAGGGGGTGGGGGAATGTCCGAATCATCGAGGGTTCCGATTCGATTTGGAGAGATTAAAGGGTCTCCTGCTTCTATTCGGATTTGGAGATTCAGCTACTGAATCGGGCTGAATCTCCACCGAATCAAATCAGTGACCAAAGCTTTGAACAGCCCTAATATTGAGATGTGGTTTAGTTTGCAACGTGACAAATTAATTTAAATTACCAAAAAACCCACATGGTGTAAAGCATGATGCAATTACATCACACAAACAGGCAATTTTCATCATGAGTACAAGTGCTCCAGGTGAGCAGGCTGCTAAGCACATCAGCAGCTACACCCAGAGCCAGTCCAGCTGGTTGTGTTCTAACCATAACTGCATTTTTCAGCCTATACAGGGCCTGTACAGGGTTTAGATGGCTGAGTGCAGATAACAGAATAATTCCTGGGAGTAGAGGGCACCTGTGTTCCTCTGGAGATAGCACATAGCTTGAGTGAGGCTTCTCTGTGGACACATGGCCAATTTACATGCCTACAGTATAGCAGGAAGTTTACACACACACAAATAAAATGGGTGATGCAATCCAGAGAAAAATGGGGGAATTAGAATTGGAATTAAGCAAAAAAATTGTACTTACATGCCACTTGGGACTCTGGTAGACATTATGATTAAGATGTGATCACCCTGTTAATGGCCTCATAAATAGTAACCCTGATGGAGCAACAAAATGGGAAACCAGCCACAAAATATTCCACAAAAAATATGTAACATTTTTGTGGCTGGTTTGTATCAAACCTTAAATTGAATGTGTGGTAGGGTAACCAGAGCTGGCTCAAGACTCCAGTGTGGTCCTGGGGCTAGGACCAACAATCAGCTGGACCTTTGAACCAGAGTAACACAAACTGTTAAAGATTCCTGCCTAAAATGGAAGAGAGGGGAACAGACAGCAGTAGCTATAGATGGTGGCAGTGGCACAGGGACTGACTGTCTCTCCTAGGTCTGGAAAAAGGGGTCTGGGCTGAGTGGAATAAAGCTTAAATAAGACCCAGGTGTGTAGGCATTTTGCTGTTGTACCCCTTCACTCTACTTGCTGCATACCTTTGGGCAAATAAATACCCAAGCTGTTTTTAAGTCTGGTTCCTTGAGAACGAAAGCTTACAGCTGCCAAAAGCAGCTGGGCCTGTCACCTATTTAGTTATCATAGCAGGTAAATGAGGGGCTGCAGAGTAAAGTCCCAACCCAAAAGGTGTGGGACCCCCTGGTTCCAGCCAGAAAGAGATTAAGGTAGTGAAGACTGTCACTAGTAGCATGTACTTGAGGGGGACTAGAACAGAATCTAATAAAGCACAGCTCAGCCTGTAAAAATGATATTCTACCCTGGCAGAATTGGCTTGTATGCTCATTATAATTACATTATATGTGCTTATTACATTATATAAAGAGGAAACATTGCTATTCCTTGGAGCCAGCTATCATAACCAATGAAAACTTGGTAGACAAGCTCTTGTCAAACTGCAGATAACAAGGTTTTTTGTGGCACTCCCCCTATTAAAAGGTTGATGTGTAAAAATCAAGGCATGCAGGAAGGTGCTCATACAAATGTCTGCAGACTTACTTCAGTGATGCCAAATCCTGTGATTTTAAGAATGAGTCTCATATTTACTGATTTTGTGAAGCCCAAGCTCCTGGGAACACAATCATTTAAGAATGTTGGCTGACACCTCTTGAACAAATAAAAAAAGTATTTTTCCAGCCCTTGGTATTGCAGTAATAAAAAAAAGCTTGAACTGTGACTCAAGAGAAAATGTGACCGAAGAATGACTTCTGGCTCAGGATCAAGGCGGTGAATAAACAGAATGCAAATCAAATTCTTTAAACACACAACAAAAATCTCATAACTTTTAAAATGATCTCATGATTTTTAGGGGTGCCTGACTCATCATTTTTTAGTGCTCAGGGCTAGTCTTGTTAGTTATTGGCTTCTCTTCCTGTCTTTGGTGGCATGCTTATGGGGGTGGGGAGGTGCAGCATAATCACAAATTCACAGAAGATTAGAGCTGGAAGAACCCTACACTAGGACCTCGTGAGATCATTGGGTCTAGCCCCCCCTGCTCTAGGCAGGAAAGACTGTTGGGGTCAAATAATCCCAGCAAGGTGTGCACCCAGTCTCCTTTTGAAGATCTCCAGGGTAGGTGCCTGATAAGACTAAAAAAGGAAAGTGGACATGATTTACCACATAATGGCTTATTATGCTATAACTAGTAAAATACACTAGGGGGCACGTCAGAACAATTTTATCCTCCTGCCCTTTCAGTCCTACTTTACTGCCAGGTGGTGTTTTAGGACAAGAAATGCCCAGGAGAGTCCTACCAAAGGGAACGCAGCACTTCTGCCCCTCACTTTTTCTGGGTGTTTGTGGGGGTGAAATCTTTCCATTGGTCAGACTATGCTTTGTTCTTCTATGGCTGTTGCTCATGCTTTTGGACTTTGCTGGTTGCTTTATGGGGCTGGGAGAGGATCCCCGCCCTCCCCCCCACATGTATCAGTAGGGATCTATCCAACTCAAGGAGGTGGCTGGCTGAATTTGTGGGGAGATTGCAGGGAGGGACACCTTTTTCTCAGGCTGATTGTGGTGGGGGCCTCCCATGCCTCTAATTGGCTGAGGTCCCACTGTGGCCCTGCCCCTTGCTGCTGACCGGATGTGAGGCATGTTTGTCATGTGGCTCCAACATGCTGGAACTCTGCCAGCCTGCAAGGAGAAACCCATGGTTTCCCATGTTTTTCTCCTTAAAGGAGAAAATTAATCCACATTTTACCACTCACACCATTTCACAACAAATGGAAAACCCAGATCCTTGAATAAGGCATAAGGGAGAAGACATACCCCACTCCCTTTATCTTTACATCTCTGGACTTATTCCTCCTCTGAGTTTTAGCACTGCCATTTGAAACATAATGGGTGTGTCTATACATGCCACTATGGTGCCATTGTTACTGTGCCATCTTTTAGTACTTCCTTGTGGAAGCACTAAAACACAGTGCAATAACAACCCATACTGCACCATGTGTGTTGCACATGGTTATTTTTAGGCAGTGTGTCACCATAGCAGTGCACTATAATGGGGGAGCGCATCACTATGGCAACATAGCTGTGGCATCACAGGCTTTGCCTGTAAATGCTACATCACCCTAGCATATTGATACAGTGATGTAGTGTCACATGTAGACGTGCCCACTGGGTGCATTTACACATGAAATTAGTTCAACTGCAATGAATTGAGGTGCAATTTGCACTGGATTTTATTGCTCCTGGGCACAGTGTTTACACATGTGCCTGAGACCACAGCACACTGAGCTGTGGTGGAACAGCCCTGGCTGGCAAGGGGCCCGGTGGATCAGCCTGCCAGCCTGGGACTGCTCTGACCTGGCTCAACATGCTGCAGAGGGGCTGGCTGGGACATGAGGGTGCAACAGCAAGGGTTAGCTGGCAGGCAGCCCCAAAACATAACACTCTTGTGCCCCAGCCAGCCCTGATCACCATCTAGCCTTGCACTGTGGTGGAGTAAATAATTCCACCGTAGGATAGTACTTGCATAGGGCAGCACTATCGTATGACTGAGTTAACTAGTTTACTCTGGCCTAATAGTGCCATACATGTAGATGCTGACACTGTATTGAGAAGCTAGATAGTCAGCTCTGCAGTAAACGTCTTGTGTAGACATATCCACTATGGTGTTGAAAGCATCACAATATTTCACTGTCCTTTTGTTAGTCAGGAGGTTCTGCAGAAAAGGAAAATCCTGGTAAAATTGTAGCATACTCCCCTGTCACAAGTTAACATTCAGTCCATTTTCCTCCCTTTTTAAGGAGGAAGATAAAAAACAATCCTAGTGTATACTCTGAAGAACAATATTCCTGGCCCATGAGCTGTTCCCAGCAGATGTCTTCGAGAGCATCCAAGGCAAATTAGCCTTCTGCTTGGTTTTCATGAAACCAGAGCATATTGAAAAAGGGCTGGATTTCTCATTCAAAATGTTTTCTGAATCACAGCAAAAATCATAGCCCTCTCCATGCAAACAGTGAAGAGGATGGAGGGGACTCTGATCCACCACTGGCAATATAGGTGAAGGAAGAGGAAGTTTGAGAGAAAAGGGAAAAGAAAGGAACAGAGCAGAGACTCCTTTCAATCCAAGGCAAAGGAGTAAGGGGGAAATTTCAATACTTGTGACTGATGCAGCAGGCAGGTAAGAGTTGTAAGAAAGAGGTCTTCACTGAGCACATGCATCCTCCTGTTGAAAGAGTATTACAGTGCCCTCTCTATGCCCAATGCACAGAAGCTATGAGTTGTTAGCTCATGCTATAGCAGCTTGGGTTTATTTCTGTGGGTTCCCTGGCCCATTTCTCCATTTGCTGGCCAAAGGCAGCTGTCAGACTTTTCAAGAGCACTGTGTTTGTCTAGAAGCAGGTAGGACACCAGCTTGCCCTGCTGAGTCTTTGGTGTCTTGGCAAACCAGTTTCTTTCTGACCATTGCCTCCCCTGCCACCCCTCTCTCCAGTCGTGTTGTACAGAGTGGAGAGAAGCTGTTGAACAAAAAGTGACAAGCTGCTGCAGTATTAATGTATCTTGAGTAGCTCAGTCTTACACTGGTCCTACCTGTTCTCTTGACTAGTGGCAGCTCTAGAGCTCTCTTTTTACCATGTTGTATTCAGCCTCCAAATTGCTTTACCTCTGCCAGTAACTGCTTCTAAATCTATCTGGTGGTGGTTCTGTCATCATTGAAGTCCAGCAGCCTCCTTCATGGGCCTCTCTAGTTACATGTAGAGGCAATCTATGTATAAGAAAGGAGGTAGAAGAGAGCTCCTTTTCAATCTAAGCAGCTTCTGAAGGCTGAACTAGAAGTCAGCTCTGTAAAGTCTCTGTAAAGTCTCACTTCACCTCTGGCAGGCCAGTTTCTCCTTAGTAACCTGCCACAGGAATGATAAGGCCATTTGGTATACCGAAAGAGTTGGGGAGGTGAAAGTGTGGAGTGCTACCAGCCAATAATGAAGTGCATCAGAATAGCCATTTGTAGGGAGTCCAGAACAGGAACAGTGTGATGACTGTATGTTAGCAATGAAGGGCCTTGACAGAAAGGGAGAACGAGATGAAAGGATATAGGGAGTTGCCCTTGAATTGTCAGAGCTGTGTGTATGTGAAGTCCAGGGCTGGAATCAGGGAGACTACTGGTCAGCCTTGGTCTGCACTGGCTGGCACTAACTACTGGTCAACCAAAAGTTTTAAATTTGCTGTGCTTTTCACATCATATTAACAACCAGATCAGAGAAAGCTGCTTCCTCCTTACTCTGCTGTCTAACAGTAAGTAGTAGATCGAGTGGCTTCTGATTCCTGGCATGTGAAAGGGACAGTACATTGTACCCCCTGCCTGGCCTCAGTTGCCTACCTCATTTCAACCTAAATGCAGGAAAATTTCTGGGAGTAGAAGGCTTTTTAACCTGGAACACCAGACTGGATGGCAGGGGGTGAGGCCAGACTAACTCAGACTGAAAGGCTGGAAGCTCTTCAGGGCAGGGGCCACAATTTTTGTTCTGTATTTGTACACAGATGAACACACTGGCACTCCTACATGCTACAGCAGTGATCACCAACCAGTGATCCACTGGTAGATCTCAGAGCCTTTTGGAGTTGATCTGAGGCTGGGGTAGGGGGCTGAGTGCCCACATGCATGAACACACGTGCTACAGCCCAGCAGGTCAGTCCATGGGGGAGGGGAGGGAAGGGGCAGGGGCTAGATCAAAACCCCTGCAATGAGGGACAGTGCTGCAGAGGCTGGAGCAGGGGTAAGACAAATGGGGCCCTGGCTAGGTAGGACTCACCTGCTGGGGAGGCATGCTCCCAAATATTTTTTTCTCTGTCTGCATTGATCTCCCCTCCCACCCCCCTTCTCTCCCCACAGCTTTACCTACTGGGTGGGGTTGAGGGTGGGATGGCAGTGGTGCATAGTAGATCTTGGGTTGCTTTTAAATGCCAAAGGTGATCTCCTACTTAAAAAGGTTGGAGACCACAGTGCTACATTAATGCAAATGTCTAATAATAATGTAGAAAAGTTTAACTTGAGGGGAATTTACCTCTGGAACAACTTCTCAAAGGCTCCCTGGATTCTACCTGCTTGGAAACTAAATCAGTAGTTCTTTAGCCCAGGGCTCACAGGTACTACGGTGCCCTCAAGACCCACCTAGCCATAAGCAACTAAAAGTGAAAACAGAGGTTGACAGAGAGTGCAAAGCATATCACCCATGTCCTGGCTGTTGTCCAGAGTTGTTGCCCATGGACCAGAGAAGATTGGGGATCAGCTTTAGAATCAGGGTTGGAAGGGACATCAAAGGGTCATCTAGTCCAACTCTCTGCTCAAAGCAGGACCATCCCCAACTAGATCATCCCAGCCAAGGCTTTGTTTATCCAGGTCTTAAAAACCTCGAAGGATGGAGATTCTACCACTTCTCTGGGTAGCCTGTTTTAGTGTTTTACCACCCTCCTAGTGAGAGAGTTCTTCTTTATATCTAACCTAAACTTCACTTGCTGCAACTTGAGACCATTGCTCCTTGTTTTGTCATCTGCCATGACTAAAAACAGTCTAGCCCCATCCTATTTTTAATCTCCCTTCATGTAGTTGAAGTCTGCTATGAAATCCTCCTTCAGTCTCCTTTTCTGCAAGCTAAATAAGCCCAGTTCCCTCAGCCTCTCCCCAGAAGTCATGTTCCTCAGCCCCTTGACCACTTTCATTGCTTTCCGCTGGACTCTCTCCAATCTGTCCATATCTTTTCACTAATGGGGAACCCAGAATTGGACATGGTACTCCAGGTGTAGCCTCACCAGTGCAGAACAGAGGGGAATAATCACTTCCCTTGATCTACTGGCAATGCCCCTACTAATGCAGCCCAGCATGCTGTTAGCTTTCTTTTCAACAGGGACACACTATTGTCTCATATTCAGCCTATTGTCCACTGTAACCCACAGGTTGTTTCCTGCAGAGCTGCCAGCCTTTACCAGTGCATGGGACTATTTGGTTGAATGTCTGGACTGCAAAAATCTAGCTCCATATTTTTGGGCTCACTGAATGAAATTTTCCAGCCTTTTCTAAGAGATCAGACTAGATGATCACAATCGTCCTCAAACTCCTTTCCCACATTTACCAGCTGTTGGCAGATAATTCTGGTATGCCAGTTACTGTAGCACTGTGAAGACATCAAGCATGTTTTTAGCAATCACAGTGACCTTTTTCAGGGGTGACAGAAAAATACAACTGATCCAGTAAAAGTCAAGTGAATGAAGAGAACATTATATGTGTTTCCTTATCTACTGCTCCTGCTCACCAGCTCAATTACTGGTTACCTTCTTGATCCGTGCTGATATTGAACCCCTTGAATCCATACTTTGCAGCCTAACAGCTAGGGGATACTTCAGGTTATCCTGCATGTCTGTGTGCCATCATGTTTAGCATCACGTGTGAGGGGAGGCTGTGCTTCTATGTGACAATGTGCAAGCATGCGAGTGTACGTGTCTTTTGACTCTGCATGTGTGTTTGTGTGGGTTCCTGTGAACGCAGCTATGTGCCCGTCTCATTGTACCCTTGGCTAGTTGAATGTGAGGAAATGTGTCCAGGGAACAGTCATCTTCTTATCTATGGAACCTACAGAGCACATGAATTGGCAGGGCAAGCTTGTTCCCACACACCATGGGTGCTTGTACATGTGACAATTGTTACCATGTACACGTGACAAATTTCCTTTGTGTAGCTTAATAGCATCACACATTACACATGCATGAGGTTTGGGGTTTCAAATGAGTTTGCAACATCGCACGCTAAACCACAACCCTATTAGTTTAGTTTGCAATGTTGTCAGTTGTAACATTGCAGTCTTTAATCTGACAGCTCGCCCCTCAGCCACAGGAGAGGCAGTCAAGCTCTGCCAAAAACAAGGATTGGGCCCCTCACTGCTTCTCCCTGCAGCAGGTGACTGGTGGGTGCAGGCAGTTGCTGAAGGCAGGAGCAGCAAAAAGCATGATCCTTTTTTTTTTTTGATGGAGCCTACCTGCCTCTCCCACAACTTGGGGGGGGGAGGAGAGGGGGTTGAGCTGCTGGTGGGCCAAGGGGCCGCAGAGCTGTGGGGAGCCCTGGTCCTTCCCTTTGTGGCACCCCAGCTCAGAGACAGCACCCAGCCAGATCCAACTCTTCCCTGAGCCCACTGGGGTTTCCAGGACCCTGTGCACGGTCCCTGCTGACTTCCCACCACCTGGGACCACCCAGGAATGGGCTGACTTGCCCCTGGGGCACTGCAGGGAGGCAACAGGAGGGTGGCTGGGTATGCTGGCAGAAGGAAAAGGTGGCAGGGATGGTACATGGGGTACTGAAAGCCCGGGTGGGCTCGGAAGCTCAGGCTCAGTGGGCTTCCAGCACCCTGTGCATCATCCCCACCACCTTTTCCAGCCACCACCATACCCAGCTGCCCTCCTGCCACCTCCATGCACTGCCCCAGGGGCAAGCCAGCCCATTCCTGGATGGTCCCAGGCAGCAGGGAAGTGGTGGGGACAGTGTCCACAGTGCTGGCAGCCCCAGCAGGCTCAGAGTATAGATGGATCTGGCTGGGTGCTGTGGCCAAGCTGGGGCCGCACCCGGCCTGCTAGCAGCCCGGTCGGGGG
>NW_005841831.1:7101586-7117421 GCF_000455745.1 Alligator sinensis | reverse complement strand
CCAGAGTGCTGGCAGCCCCAGCAGGCTCAGAGTATAGATGGATCTGGCTGGGTGCTGTGGCCAAGCTGGGGCAGCACCTGGCCTGCTAGCAGCCTGCTCGGGTGGCCCCAGGGGGCACCACCACCATGGAGAGAAAGACCAGGACCCCCTGCAGCTGAAGGGCTGCTCGGCCTGCCAGCAGCTTGCTCCCCCTACCCCCGACCCCGGCCATGGGCAGGCTCAGCTGAGAGAGGGGAGGGAGAAGATATCAGGTCCTTCACTGTAACAGTGACAGAAGCTCCTAAATTAAAAACCCACCTTCAATTTAGGGGGCATAGAATAAAACCCTGAGGACTAAACCCCCGTCACATGTACAAGTGCCCCATCACAGCTTGTTTGAGACAGTTATGGCTTTTACAGAGGTGTGGTATGTAGCCCATAGTGGGCATGTCTACACATTCATTAATGTGCCATAATTAGGGCACATTAAGTTTAGTATCTGTAATAACAGGTACTAACTTAATGCTCCATAATTGGCACTACTGTGTATTAGCACAGATGAACAGTTTTTTGGTGACACTACTGTGCATTAGCATGGGTTTTGCCCTCTGTGCTAATGCACAGTAGAATTAGTCTTCTGCATATTAAGCGTCTTGTGTAGATGTGCCTGCTGACTTACACTGTCTAGATGATTTATAGCAGGGGGGTACATGGGAAGGCCCTAGGGGGTACACATGGGCACCACCACGCACCACCCCACACTGCCATCTCCCAGGGCAGCAGCACTCCCCTGCGGGGTGTACAGGTGCCACACAGCTGGTCAGATGTGTGTGTGGGGGGGGGAGAAGCTTGCATGTGGCGGCAGTGGCCTCCACCATCCACTACCCCGCACAGCTGCTGCTCCGCATCTGGCTGTGCACCACCTGTGCTCAACCCCCCTGCTCCACATCCGGCCTCCAAGGGTACACTTATTAAAAAAGGTTGAAACCCCCTGACTTCTAGAAAGGCACACCTGTACAAAGAACTAAAGACTAATATAGAATAATTAAAATTGCCAAAACTGCACACAAAAATCTTAGCTCAATCAGTCACTGCCACCTGCTGGATCTTGCTGGTCATGATGCCCAAATTAAATGTCCATCATCACTGCAGCAAAATGCAATCAGCTCATAAAAATCAGAAGTGTTTCCCCGGGATGTTGGCTCAAAGGTAGGCTTAAATGTACTGCTCATCTGTCACGTCCATGTTCATGTGAAATACTTGGCCTTTCCCAAAAATGTAACAAGCAGCAGTGTTTCACTTAGGAGCAACTACCCCCTCTCACAAGACTGAGACTAGCCTGGTAGTTAGGGTCCGCTCGGATGCAGTGGAGATGTGGATTCAGAGTCCGCTGCGCCGAGAGTATCCAGGTCTGTTCCATACAGGTAGCTGCTTTATCAACTGGTGTGCTGCAGAAAAGGGACTACCGTCTCACTCCAACCTTTCCTAGGAGTTGGGCACATGTCAAGAATGCCTACTGGAATGGGTCTTGCAGCCAGCCTCAGTGGGGGAAAACACACAGCTGGTGAATCCACTTGGCTGAGGTATGAGGCCTTACTTGCTCAGCAGTATCTGAACTTGGTAGTTCTGTGCAAGCCTACCATCTGGCATTTAGTTGCCTTGGGAATTTTGCAAACAGAAGGTTTAGAAGTCAGCTGACCTGGATCTCAATTTGGGATTTAAGCCTCTGAATCTTCTGTGGCTCCAGCCCTAAGTGACTTGCCCAAGGCCACAGAATGCCTGTGGCAGAAAAAAAGGTAAGAAATGTTAGTCTCTGCAGTTCAAGGTTGTCATTTGACCACTGGATTATCCTCTTTACTTCCTGGCCTCCCTGTTAAGGATGCAAACAAGATATCTAAATTGTGTGCACAGCAGGAGTGATTTTGCTGACACGGACTCCTGCCTTTGGGAAAGGCACTGATATTCCTAGCGTATCTCCCACAAGCTGCTCTGAGCCCGTTGTTCCTTACCATCCAGGTTTCAGCCACTCCTGACCCACCAAGTGGGTTTCTATGGCAACAGGCTCCATCTCTCATTCCCAGTCTGCAAGGCTGCATGCTCTCTGTTGTAGTGCTTCTGGGCAGTACTCAGAGAAAGCAGCATTTAGTAGGCACAGCAAGGGAGCGCTTAATTTCGTAGGGTCTCCAGGATGGCTGCAGCCCTGCCTGGGACACCGCTAGCTTGGGGCTCTGTGAGTCGAACTCAAGGAAGTTTTTTCATTTCTCTCAGGGATTCTCTTCACTTCAGGTCCCATCTCGGTCACCCCCTTTTCTCCTCAGTTAATTGGTACTGCTTCTGCGCTATTCTTCTATACTGGTGATGCTCAACCAGGGTGGAGTGGCACCCTGGGGTGTCTTGAGATCTTTTCAAGGGTCTCCTGGGGTGCCATGGTATACTACCACCGTTAGGTATGCAAACACGAGTCACAAGATAAACCCAAAGATTTCAAATAGGAATCCATAGTACTAAAAACATTCTGACCTGCTATGAGCCAAGTCCTTTTTAACAGAAGAATTCCTTTATTATTTTTCTGTAGTCAAGAACGAGTGAAAAGTGAGCGCTGGCACTTTCGGAGGGATGCCTTGAGTCTAAGAATGTGGAGGTCCTACCCACTCCCCTGATCCTGGAACCCTTATCCAGATCAAGAACAATTACTCTCCACTTTTTGATCAGATTAAGAGGTGACCATGGTGACTTCCTCCTCCTATGACCACCAGCCTTTGTTCCTCCTACCAAAGGAAAAAGAAGCTAACTTGATGTGAGCCTTGATTCCCTCCAACCTAGACATTCTTGATGCCAGCAGAATTATAGTTTTTAAGGGAAAGATTCCCTCTGGCCCTGCCTGAATACCCGCTGGGTTTTGCACTGTATATGAGAAGGTGGCTATGAGACCCTTCCATCACTGCCTGACTAATAGATGTATGGGATTACAGCAGTGATAAGAGAGGATCAGATTGCTGGCAGATGGTATTAAAATGAGCTTGCAGGAATGAAACATGAAAAGATTGGATCAGGGAGTTTGTGGAGGCATCACCAATCACCACAGCAGTGCAGCGCCCCCCCCCAATACACCACTGTACCAGTAAGGTGCGCTGTTCAGCAATTTAGTATAAAGATAAATTAATATTTTTTTCTAGTTCTCTTGTCTCTAATTAAATTGCCTCAGGAAGCTGTCAGTCAAACAGGGGAATTTACAGTCATGCTGCCAAAGCAGCCGTCTGGACAAGTGAACATTTCACACAGGCACTTGAAAATGAAGTTAAAATTGCTATTATCACCCCCACTTCCATATGGGGAAAAGGAAGCACAGCTAAAGGAAGTGAGAGGAACCAGTCCACGGTTTCATGGTGCATCAATGTCGGGGATAGGAATAAACTCAGCAGGGCCTCTCCCTGCCAGCAGGGATGTTGAGACAAAGAAAAGAGATGGCCATGATAGCATCAGGTTGAGACGTGTCTGGTTTTTACTTGGTGCAAACCCAGTCTTGCAAGCATGTGAAGAGGGTGAAGACAGGCTTTCCTAAGGCCCATTCCCTCCCTTCTGCCCTCTCTGCATGACTGTAGCAGGTCCAGAATAACATTACTTCTGAGAACGCTCAGCCATGACTACTTCTTCCATCCCATAGGAACATGCACCAAGATACCTTCAACTTACCCTCCTTATGCTACCGTTCAAATATACCAGCAACCACTGCCATACTGACCTCTGTTCTTTGCTAGCTCTGACAGCCTGGGACAGGCCCCCTCTCACGTGAGTTACCTCTCCCCTGCAACAAGCTTGACTGACAGGCAAGAAGCCAGCAAGTCATGCTGGGTGAAGTGGCTGGGGTGAGAAAAAGCATCTTTCCATTCGGGATCTAAGGTGGGTTGGGAGTAAATTGAAACATAGATCCCCCAGTCTGGTACCACTAGAAATACTTCCTGGAGCAGCATCCCTCTCTATTCTCCAGAGCCTGTGCTCACATCCAACTTCTGGGATGGAGCCGGCTCTGAAGAGGCAGACACCTCATAATTCGTCCTAGTGTGAAAGCAGGATGATCATCACCCCAAGGTCTTAATTATCACAGTAACGCTAAACTGCAAGCTAAGCAAGAATCTCAACCTTCTTAGTAGCCCTATTCACATGGCCCTTGAAATGCTGGTCCAGTGCTTACTGCAGTGGGAGACAAGGTCTCTGACTTTCCAGCCCTTGCCATGGTCTCACTTGAACCAGTCCCTTTGCTTCTCCACACTCTGGTTTCCACTGTAAAAAAAATGGCGAAATAATACTGATAATCTGTTTTGCAGATAGGATGTTTGTGACATTGCTAAAGCAGTACACAATCCAGGGACAAAAGGTAACAGGGTATGTTTACACATGCATATTAATACAGAGCAATAAGCTCAGGCACTTATCACACTGGAGTTTGTTGTTCCTGGGCATAGCATATACATGTGAGTCCAGGACCACAGGACTTTGAGTCAGGTCAGAGCAGCCCTGGCTACCAGAGGTCCTAAAGGAGGGTCAGCCTGTCAGCCCGGGGCTGCTCCAACTCAGCTCAACGTGCTGTGGAAGGGATGGCAGGCAGCCCCTGCACTGAAGCATCCTCATGCTCCATTCAGCCATGGCAGCATCTACACGTGCACTGCTGTAGAGTAAAACACTTTTCAGGAGGGTAGTACTTGTATTTACAATTATTATCCTGCTGTGGAGTTTATTAGTTTCCTGCAGCCTAATAGGCCTGCACGTGTAGACCCAAGATGTTTACTGTGGGGCTCATTAGTCTACTCCACAGTAAACATCTCATGTAAATACACCTGCTGGAGGAGTAAAGTGTCCCTTTCTGCAGTGATGAAGGGGAGCAAACTACAGCTTACCAATCTTAGGACACATGTAGGTTTATGACACACAAACAAAACTTGAAGTCAGAAAGCAAGCCTTCACTCCCAAGGTTTATGACATAAATTGCTCCCTGCCATGGAATTATTTCCCTCAGGTCCCTGTGGTTTGTGCTTCAAGTGGTATGGACTTCTGAGGCTAGAAACCTGATGCCTCTTAGGGAGCAATGTGTGTCTGCAAAGTGCCATCTAGTGGAATTTTATTTTACTGTGTATTTTCTAAAAGCCACCATACATTCATAAAATAAGGTATAGTATCTTTGGGCACTAGTGGGTGCATCTACACGAGATGCTGACTGTGCAGTAGCTGAAAAATACTGCACAGTAGCGTGTCATAGCAGACAGTGCCAATATGCTATTGCACAGTATTATTAGGTTACTGAGCAGTAGCATCACCTAAAAGACATACACTGGTGCTACTGTGCAGGAACTCCAGTTACTGAGCATGTATTAACAAGTATGAAATAAAAGTACAAAATAAATGCGCAGTAATGACTGTGCAGTAGTGTCTTGTGTAGATGTGCCCACTATGTTGTGTGTACACTGGTGTAAGAAAGAGAGAAAGAAAGAACCAACCAACCAACATAATTTTTTTTTGTAACTAGCAGTCTCCCAAGAGTCCCTTTCCATTTCTTTTTTCATTTTCCCTTTTTGCATAGTTTGCTTTTATTGCTTGGCACAGTTCCCATTTAAAAGAAAAGTTCCTAGGGTGGAGACATCAGCTTTCAACTTATCTGCAAAGGGCCATGTATGTCAGTGCTGTGCTAGTATAAATAAGACATGGCTTAATACCACAGCAAGGAGCATCACAGAAATGCTTCACAGTGTTGGGTGTATAGCTATGTGGATATACACATTAGGACTGTGTGAAGCTTCAGTCCCTGATTCGATTCGGTGGAGATTCGACCCGATTCAGATTCAGCCACTGAATCGAATCAGAGGACCCTTTAATCTCTCCAAATTGAATCGGAACCCTCCAAATCGATTCAGAGATATCCAGTGATCCGGACATAGACACAGCTTTAAATGTTTTTTCTACATACCTCTAGGTAGCAGGCAGCTCGTGAATGCTGTGATGCTGGGGCACATGCAGTGTCCAACAGGAGTGCAGGGGGCTCCCCAGTGTGTTTGGCAGGAGACCTGAAAGTGTACCAGAAGCAATTCTGCTCCACTTCTGGGTTCTCTGCTGAGCATGTGGAGGGCCCCGCCCCCCTGCACTCCTGTGGGACACTCCATGTGCCCCAGCATCGCAGCGTTCACAAGCCATGCTGGTACTTGAAGGTATGTGGAAAATACATTTAAAGCTGTGTCCGTGTCTGAATTGCTGATTCTCCAAATCAGCATTGAATCTTCAGATTTGGCCGAATCGAATCAGGGACAGTGATCCAAATCAAAAAAATCGAATCACTGCCCCTGATTCGGGCTGAATCCAAATGGAGTAGGGCTTGCTTTGCACACCCTACTCCCCAGCCCCCAATAGCAGGGAGCCCCCAGCACCAGCTCTGCACCCTGGGGCTGGCATTGGGAGATCCTTAGCTCCCAATGCCACCTCCATAGTCCCAGGACTGGTGCTGGGAGATAAGGATTTCCCGGTCCCCCACCCCCTGATCATGATGGTGGATTGGGGGTTGGGAGACAAGGATCTCCCAGTCTCCACTCCCCAACTGTGATCCCAGAGCAGGGGCCTTGAAGCTCCTTGCAGGAGGACATTGTCCCTGCCCCAGCAGCAGGCAGCCCCCGGAGGCATGGTACAGTGTCCCAGCCCTGGCCAGGAGACAGTCATCTCCTGGCCCAGTGCTCCCTTCCAGCCCCTGGGCTAATATCTAGGGGAACCTAGAGCTCCTCCTGGTTGCAGCAGGGGCCCATTACAGGGCTCCAGGAAGCAGTAGCAGCTTGCTGCCATTGGCAGGAAATCTGCTCCCACTTCCCTGCATGTGTAGATGCCTGACTGGGACCATTCACTTGCAAGTAGTTTACTCATGAGTAAACTTGTTCTGCATCAAACGCATGTGTAGATATTCCCAGTGATCACCTACAGAACACACCAATTGCTTTAATGACCCAATAATGTTCTTGGAGAGTAGGACTAAAGGGGATGGGAGGTCATGCTCAACAAACCTAGTGTCCTTTTATGAGCAGGTAACTAACCAGCTGGACATGGGACAGGAAGTGCATGTCATCTACCTAGATTTCAGCAAGGCCTTTAATACTGCTTCCTATAAAATCCTCTTAATTAAGATGGAAAGTACTGGTCTAGAGCAGGCTACAGTGAGGTAGATTGGCAACTGGCTCAGCAGCCGATCCCAGTAAGTGGTAATTGATGGGGTGGCCTCATCCTGGAGGGCTCTCTCCAGTAGTGTCCCCCAGAGATCAGTGCTTGGGCCTGTGCTCTTTTACATCTTTATCAATGACCTGGATGAAGGAGTAGGAAGTGCAATGAGTAAGTTTGAGGATAATACCAAGCTGTGCGGACAAACGGGCACATCTGAGGACAGGACAAAGATCCAGGGTGACCTTGACGGGCTGGTACTATGGGCTAGGTTCAATAAGGACAAGTGCCAGGTCCTTCATCTGGGTAGGAAGAACCCTCACCATATCTATACGACGGGTAGTGATCCACTGGCTGGCACTGCATCTGAAAGGGATGCAATTATCAATTGACCAGAGGATGAATATGTGCCAACAGCATGATGAAGTTGCCAACAGAGCAAATAAAACTCTGGCATGCATCAACAGATGTGTAGCCAACAGATCCAGAGAACTGCTCATCCCCCTCTATTTGGTGTTGATGAGGCCACAGCTGGAGTACTGCATCCAGTTCTAGGCACTGCACTTCAAGAAGGATGTGGACAAGCTTGAAAGGGTGCAGAGAAGGGCCACCTGCATGATCAAGGGCCTGGAGAATAGGCCTTATGAGTAGAGACTTCAGGATCTGGGTTGTTCAGTCTGAGTGAAAGGCTGAGGAGTGACTTTATAGCCTCCTACAAATGTTAAGGGAGAACACCAGGATCTAGGAGAGCAACTTTTCAGAAAAGCACCCCCTGGGAAGACAAGGACCAAGTAGCCAACAGATCCAGAGAACTGCTCATCCCCCTCTATTTGGTGTTGATGAGGCCACAGCTGGAGTACTGCATCCAGTTCTAGGCACTGCACTTCAAGAAGGATGTGGACAAGCTTGAAAGGGTGCAGAGAAGGGCCACCTGCATGATCAAGGGCCTGGAGAATAGGCCTTATGAGTAGAGACTTCAGGATCTGGGTTGTTCAGTCTGAGTGAAAGGCTGAGGAGTGACTTTATAGCCTCCTACAAATGTTAAGGGAGAACACCAGGATCTAGGAGAGCAACTTTTCAGAAAAGCACCCCCTGGGAAGACAAGGACCAAGGCACAAGCTAGTTGAGGAAAAGTTTAGGCTAGACATATGGAAAAAATTCTTTTCCGGATGGGTAATTAGAATCTGGAACACACTTGCAGTTGGTGGTGCAGTTGCCATCCCTGGGGGTGTTCAAGAGGAGTTTGGACAAACACCTCATTGAGCTCATTTGAGCCTAATTACCTCCTCCCCATGGCAGGGGACCATACTTGATGATCTTAAAAGTCCCTTCTGTTCTTTCTTTCTACAATTAAACAGACAGGCATTGACTCCTGATATCTCGGTTTCAAGACACATATTTCTAATTGTATTCTCACTGAATCTGAAAGAGAGCTTCTTCAGGTGAAGCAGCCAAGCAAGCTAAATGATAACAATATGGTTTCTTCAATGCATATTACCTGGTATTAATCAGCATTGGCTTATTGAAAGAGGTGTCTGGGCTACCTAAAAGACCTGGCCCAGGAGATGCCATAGTTTTCAGTAGAGTATTGGGAAGGATTTTTATTTATTTATACAAGCATTAGTAAGTAAAGCTTCACAACAAGCATGTCTTGGAGTATACAATCTTATACTGCACTTCCCTTCTACATGTTTTTCTGTTACAGTGCAGGCTTGAGTTATGGGAATTTTGTGCTCCTAGGAAAGGTTAAAAGCATGCTTTTTCCCCCTTCTATTTGAGAGACGCTCCAGTGCTGGGATGTGCATGGCAAGACCCATGGAGCAGATTGGGGAATCAAAATTACCAGGTTCAAACCTGGAGGGCTACAGTGCCAAAGTCAGAAGTACAGGAGAAATCCTATTGCCTAGACCAGGGGTGGGCAATTATTTCAGATGGAGGGCCACTTAATGAGGTTAGGTGAGCTTTCAAGGGCTGCATGAGTAGCCCCTCCCCCCTCTTGCCATCTTGGATCTGGAAGTCCCACACCTAACCCCAGACCTTTGCCACAGGACGTCCCTCCCCTTGCCCACTGAAAATACTCCTTTTGGGATGTGGGGTTGCCATCTTAGGAGGGGGGAGGGGAATAATCAAATCATACAAAGACAAACACCTACTACTATAACATATTTTAATTTTATTACAATTTTTTGTCATTATTTGTGTTTGCATACTATATAGAGAGGTGATTGAATACATAATAACTCAGTCTTGTAGATTGTGTGGGTGGTGCAGGGGGGGTTCTGGCTATGTGTGTGGGGACATTAAGTAGATGGGGGATTGTGTATATGTGGGTGATCATGGGGGCAGGGTGTGGGTGTGAGGCATTTGTAGGGTATAAGGGGGGGGGGTGCCCCTCACATGCCCTGCATGGTGCAGCAGACAGGGGTGCTCAGTGCACTCATGCCGGTGTTGGTACCCAGTGAGCACGCAGCTCTGGCCAGCACTGCACATCGCGGCGAGCGACACAGTCCCCGTCAGGCCGTCTCTATCACTGGTGCTCCCCAGTGCACACATGCTGCCTGGGAAGGAAGCTCCATGTGCTGGAGTCAGCTGCCTTCCCTGCCCTCTGCCATGCAGGTCCAGAGGTGCATGGGGCTTCCTTCCCATGCCATGCGAGTGCAGGGGCTGCGTGTGAACGGCAGGGAGCACTGGCAATAGAGATGGCCTAGTGGGGGCACTCACTGTATGTGCAGTGCTGGCTGGAGCTACGTGCTGCCAGGCCCCGAGTGCCCCCACCTGCCAGGCCTGCACACTGAGGAGTGTGTGTACAGGGGGGCGGAGGGAGATCCCCACACCCTCCCTGACACCCCGTCCCTCCACTCCCCACCCAAGCTCTGTGCTGCCACCCCCCATCCCCCCCAGGCACCACACTGCCACCAGCCCTAGCCCCATGCTCCCGCTCAGCTGCAGCTCTGCCCCTGCTTCCCTACCTGCTGCCTGGAGCAATCAGGATGCCAGGGAAGCCAAACAGATCCCCAGCGGCTGCAGCAGCAGCAGCAGCAGTAGCAGCCCTGAAATGGAAGCTGCCTGCTGGCCAGGCTGGGCCCTTTTGCCCATGAGGGTGAGCATGTGGCACAAAAAGGTATGTTGGAGGTGTGTGTATACACAGGTGCCTTGCTCCCACTCTCATGGGCAGAAGGGCTGGGCAGGATACAATTTGTTGGTGGGTACCGTGCACCAGACGAAGGTGCCCAGAGGGCTGGATCTGGCCTGCAGGCTGTATCTTGCCCTCCCCTGCCCTAGACACTTCCTCTCCCTTTTCCTGGTTTTAAATATGGCAAGCCTCTAGTTGGGTCTTGTGAACCAGATAATCAGGTCCCAGGAGGTGAGGTAGGGTATGCAAAATGCTGGACACTGATAGTCTTAGGCAGGCCCAGTCCAGCTCCTGGGAGCAGCAGTAAGGGTGGCAGGTACTGTGTTGATCAGGCCAAGGCCCTGGGCTCAAGGCTGCAGGCCTGACAGAGAGGATGTAATGCTATTGTAACCCTTATGCCAGGCCCTGGATGTCAGCAACATGGGTCAGGTTCACATTCAGGGGCTTAACACCAGCTTTCTAAATCTGGCATGAGCCCTCATCCAGAAACACAGAAAAACAAAAATTTAACTGGGCGTTTTGAAGTGAACAAATTTCATAATGTTCAATTAAGCCAGGGGTTTAATCACAGGGGAAAGTAGAACCAGCACACAACCTTAATTATTTATCTGAATCCCAAAAAGAGTTAAGTCTCAGTCATAATCAAACCAACCTAGGGGAGCTGCCACACAACTCAATCAATTGGGAAGGAAGAATCACCCAGGGCTGCTGTCCAGGGACTCTACCACCTACGCTAGCCAACAGTGGCAGGTGCTGGGTACAGAGGCCCACCCCAAAGGACCCTGCTGCTTTTCACTACCAGGGGTTGCCACTCTTCTCCAGGTATCTACACCAGTTAGAGTACAAAGTGCCGGATAGGGAGACCTGCACCAAAGTTGCTGCCACTCGCATGCTGGAGGGTGCTGCGGAGATTGCTGCTCTGGCTGCCAGGGGTTGCCAGCATTCTCCACTGCCACCAGGGGTCGCTGCTGCTCTTCCTCCCAGTTCTTTTGGACCCTGACCTACATGCAGAGTCAGCTTTTTAGCTTATAGCAAGTACCAGGCTTCCCCTGAACCTACGGTTATAGATTTGCACCCTTTAAATAAAGTGATGAGCCACAAACCTATTTGTTACACATGAACAGCAGTGGGCCTAGGTCTACTCAGAACCTAGAAGTTCTCCTTTTTTTTTTAGACTGAGGGTACTAAAACGTGCAACAAATTAACATCTTGGGGCAACTAAAAAGAAAACAGGGATGGGAGCCGGCAAAGATTGGTAACAAATCCTCCGAGGAAGATACCTAGCAGAGCCCACGGGCCAGCACTCACTAGCCCTCAAGTGAGGCCAAGGAGCCAGTGGACATCACCCGGTGAAACTGCCTGGAGAGATGTGCAGAGGAGGGACAGGATGGATGATGGTCTCATAGTTACTGGGGGCGGGGATTCCTGGCCAGACCCTCCTTCCTGGTCCAACAGATGGCAAGCTTGGCTAGAGCCAGAAAGAGGTTGATTCAGGAGGTCCTGGGATTTGGTGGGACCATGGATAGGAAGTACATAAATGAAGAGGCGTGTGGAGATATACAGCCAGCCCCTCAGTAGAAAGGTCCTGAGGAGATGGTGAAGGGGCTGCAGCTTGGCACACTGGAGGCAGGCATATGCCAGGATCTCCTTTTGCTGTCAGAAAGAGCAATGATAAGGCACAAAACCACCCAAGGATGGACCACAGTCTTTTCTGTTCCTTAGATTAACGAAGGATGTTTCTGTACTAAAAGCTGAGCCACCCACTGTAGATCTCTGCACGTTTCACAATGAATGCTGACCTTTCAGTGATCTTATCACTTTCTATTAGTAACTCCTGTCCTTACAAACTTCACAGCTTTGGAACGGAGGGCCTGTGGACACAAAAATCGTACCAGCCCGCCTTTCACAATTGCACACCTTAACCCCAAACAGTGAACCCAAGCCCACAAACAGTGAAAACAGACAAGTACCCCCCGAACCTGCATGCATACTCATGAGAGTGCGCGTAGAAAGAACTACATAGTTACTGTTGCCATAGCTGAACACGCATAACATAAGCAGGGTTATACCAGTGTGTCATGCGGGTTAACATCCTTGATAAGAATAAGTCACTCTGATCAAATTGGAGACCATGGTTGGCTAAATATTCAACTGTGGATCAGACAAATAAGCCGCTATGCTCATATGTTGGGTAGTGTTGGCTAAAGCATTTAGAGTAGCGAGCAATACCGAAACTGAAAAAAAAAAAAAAAATTAAAAAATGGCAAATTCAGCAAAAGATAGTGTTTGCCACCAATTTTCCAAATGCCTTCCATAAAATAATAACAAAAAATCCAGTTAGAAAGCTGGGATTTATTCCTTTGTGTACTCACCGAGGACTTTCCCATTTATTATGAATTTCCAATGAAATCTGTCAGGCTGCCAAATCCTAGAGGTCATTACTCACATTTTATTCATTCCTTACTCAAAATCACCACCCAGGGAGGTCAGTAGGAGGTTTTCCCGATTAAGATCTATGCAAAAAAACTGAGAGGTTGGTTTATTCTAGCTACCTACCTTTTTTCCCCACACCCTGCACAAGAATAGCCTGTTGGGACTACACCCAGAAATGCAGCCGTGGGCCCCTGGCAACCCAATGCTGTACAGGGAATTTGTTGTGTTATTAATTTAAATCTGTGGATCTGTATCAATCCAACAACTAGAAAGGCCCACTTCTCTGCTTCTGGTTTGACTGTGGCCAAGAGATCCCAAGAACAGCATATTTTAAGCTATAGCAAGTTCCAGAAGACAGAGTCTCAAATATTAGTACCTGGCCAATAGCCCATCTGATTAAACCTCAAAACCAAACCCAGTTTAACCCTTATACAGATCTGAATCTCACTCTTCAAGCTGGCTCTCCTAGACAAAAAGTGTCAGACAATATGAAGAGCTGAAGGCCCAGCAATGAAGGTACTGGAGCCATTACTCACCGCTTTGCCCTGAGGATACCCTCAGATCACAATAGCATTTCTCCTCTTTAGACTCTTGGTAATATCACCTTACCCTTAGTACTCCTGGCTTGCGGTTTAAGAACAAGCACAACAATCACAGGTAACAGCCTTTTAAGGCACTGTTGGCAGGCCCAAAACAATGGCTGTTATTGGCCAGCTGTGAGTCACACATGCAGCATGCAGCTAGGTTCCCCCTATCTGCACAGGTTAATAGTATCATTATCATCAGCTTCATTGAGAAGGGGAACTCATGTGGAATAAATTAAACACTTAAAGTGCCACTCTCTTCTTCCCCTAAAAGGGAAAAATGAGCAGGGAGAGCCCAAGCAGAGTGGCAAGCTGATCCAGAGAATAAGGCCAGAGATAGTACTTGCGGTGAGGATTCATTGATGGATGAATTACAGCAAATCAGATGAAACACACACGCACACGCATACCAGAACGATTGAGCTGAAGGTCAGAAACAGGCCAGACTATTCAAGGATTTGGTGATCCCATTCTGGGGAGAACAACAATGGCTTGCAAACAGGAACCGAACCCCAAACTAGGTTTGAGGTTCAACAGAGGCTGGAGGAAAACCTGTTTCTATTGTTTGAAGGCTGTCCTCCAACTACGTTCTCACTTGTAAAAAGCAAGAGGATATAATACATCTGGTGAACTTCAGCCCAGCTGGAGTGAGGGAGTACCTGACAGCCCCTTTTCAGGTTAGATAAGCATCTAGCTGGGGTCATCTAGACCCAGCCCTCTTTCCTGCCTGTGCAGGGGGTCGGACTTGATGATCTATTGAGGTCCCTTCTGACCCTAACATCTATGAATCTATGACTTCTACCCTAGGATTGTACAGTGAATATATTTAATGAAGTTGATCTGGATTGCCCTCCAAACCTTTACCAAATATTAGGAATTTATGCTAAAGGCCTTGTTAAATGGTAACTTTAGGCAGCTTCTGGAGCTCCTAACCCCTGGATTGGCTGCACATTAACACCTTTTAAGTGGCTTAAAGCACTCACTATGTGATTTAAAGTTATGCCACTGCAGGGCACAATTATCTGTAGTCTGCCTAATTTTGCTGCTGTTCCATTAAGGTGTGGCCACTCTCCATAGCTATTCCGCCCAAGTTGAAATCCTCCAGCATCCCAGGATGCAGTGGCCCCTCTTGAGTTGGGGCGGGGACACTGGGATGCAGCAGAGGCCAGCAAGGTGCCTCTGCCTCCCTGCTCCTGCCAGACAGAGCCAGAGCAACAGCTCTGGACCACCCAGTGGCCACTGCTCCAAATGTTTGGGCCAGATGCGGGCTGTGATGCCTGCTGGGGAGCAGCAGGCTGGTGTTTATCCCTCCCACTGACCCATGGTTGAACCTGTACCCAATCCAGTTCCACTGCAGCATGTATCCTGCCCTGTACTTGTACCCCCAAGACCTGGACATATTCCCCGGTGGGGCCAGGAAGCTGAAGCATGGCAGAGCTCGGCAGCTGTAGTGTGGCAACCTGAAGCCAGTTCCCACTGACCCCGTGCTTCATTAAGCTGTGCAGGATCCAGCCACTGGCTCCCCCTACCTAATCCACCCAGCAACGGCCACAGCTGGAAGGCCCCTGAAGGCCCTGAACCCCTCAGGGGGTGAGGGTACAGGGATGAGACTTCCCACCCCCACCAGGCTCGGGAGGGAGCTGTGAGTTGAACAGCATCCTTGCCTGCTCCATGCAACCCCAGCCCAGACAGGCATCACTGAGCCCCATGCTCTATGCCTGGAGCTGCCCAGCTGTTATGGGGGATGTAGGGGCTTCAGGCATCTGCTAACCATGACTGCTGCTGAGTGAGCTAGGCTGGGGGAGCTGGCAGCTGGACCCTTCACAGCCAGAGGAGCATGGGATCAGTAGGAACTGGCCATCAGCTGCTGTACTACAGCCAATGAGCTCCATCGTGTTCCAGCCTCCCGCCCCACTGAGCTGTGTCCAGGTCCAGGGGTCCGATCCTTTTTTTCCAGAGCTTGCCCCCCTGTACCCTTGTTGGCAGGGCTCATGGCTGGCTCGGTACTGCCTGAGCTCTGAGGTGCTTAATCTTTTTTCAAGCTCAGACAATGCCTGGCTGGCTGGCTGGCAGCCTAGGCAGGGGTGGTGTTGGGGGACAGGCTCAGGGGAAGCCCCTTGGAGCTTAAGCTCCAGTCCTGCACCTAGCTCCTAGCCCTGTCCCTGTTTACCAAGCCTCTAGTGGCAAATCACAGATGTGCAGGTGAAGGACAGACAGAAATGGTTTGTCACCTTAAGGTGCAACTGCTCCACTAAGCCGAACAACACTAAGCTGATTAATATTTGTTTGGCTTACAGAAAAGGTGTAACAAGACCCTTAGGGCCATGCCAGGCCACATGCTGTAAATTGTAGGGATGTGCAAAGCTTCAGGTGTTGATTCAATTTGGAGGAGATTCGGCCCAATTCGGTGGCCGAATCTCCGAATCCAAATCAAATCAGGGGACCAATTTAAAGGTCCGAATCAATTCAAAGCTCTCCGAATCTTTGGAAAAGACTCCAATCTGGTAAGTACTAGGAACGG
>NW_005841831.1:7094695-7101518 GCF_000455745.1 Alligator sinensis | reverse complement strand
GCTGCTCCCCACTGTCCCACGCTGCATAAGGGGCTCTGCATGAGCCCCCAGTGCCCCCCTCACTCCCCCAGCCCCACACAGGTGCCCCACCCAGGCCAGCTCTGTCCATTTAAGAAAATAAAACAGAGAAAAGCCCCAGGACTCACCACTCCTGCACCAGCCTCAGGACTTTGGGAGGCTCATGAAAGAGCCCCCACATGGCATAGGGCTGTGGGGGCCAGCGGGGATCATCACTCCCCCCACTGGCAGGAACAGTGAGTGTGGATTTTCTTGTTTTTTGTTTTTTTTTCTTAAAGGGCCAGAGCTGGTCCGGGTAGGACACCCATGGTGGGGCCAGGGAAGCCCCCCATGCAGTGGGGGGAAGCCGGGATGCATCCCCCCCCACCCGGCAGCACCCAGTGACCCAGGGCTTTTTTTTTTTCCAAAGAGCCAGGAGCTGGGGCAGGCAAGGCAGCCATTGCCGGGCTGGTGGGGTTGGGCCTGGCTGATTCAGAGTTTTAGCCGAATCAATTCAGGATAGTGATTCGAATCAACGAATCGAATCACTGTCCCCCGAATCAGTTGAATCCGAATACAAAGCAAATACTAGCCGCTTTGCACAGGCCTAGTGAATTACTCCCCCAGGGGCTCTGCCCATGTTGCCCTCTATCACCTCACGTGCTATTTCACCTCATGGGTACAGTGCAGAGACCAAGGTTGTGGGGCTCTAATTGATGCCAACTGCCAAGTGCTGCAGTAATAGGGATTGTTCCTACTTCCTTTACAGAGGGAAATTCATGCTAAATCATGCAGGCACTTGAATCTCTTAGGTTCTATCAAAGCAAAGGCTTGAGTTCCTCTGTTCCAGCAGGGACAGATGTATCTAATGTGGATCTCTCTGATTCACTAGGACAGTCTCGTCATCCCAAGGGAAGGCAGGATTTGAACTGATCCCAATCCATTCCCCACCTCCTTGCCTGAAAATTAAATAAGCCAAGAAGGAGTATTAAAACCAATGAACTTGCTTTTTCTTTCACAGTATTTTTACACCACCATTGCTCTAGGGGTCTTGGCATAGTGGTTTCCCACCACTGAAAAGTGTGAAACAAGGGTTTAATACTATAAATTCAATGTGACAGTGTTTTGCTTTTATTCTGCACAGATGCATAAGACTGTAGGAGGCAATACTGAATCATACCCATAGGCTTTATTGTAGCTCCTCCTAATTGACACTGATGGAGTAGGCTGTTAGTACCAAAGCTGCAGTTTCTTATTATTTCAGTTGCTTTCACCTATGTGTATAGCATACAAGGAATCTGTTCACAGTTCCAGGTTCTGTTGCACTTGGGGTTCCTCAAAATGCTCAGGAAGAAAAACAGCTTGAATGGAAGGGTTGCTTGGTTCATGGAGCAGGACTTTTTAGCTGACATTAAGTGGTCACATTTGTAAATGGTTGATAGGAGAAGGCTACCATGGGTTTTACTGTGCCACGGCTTTGAACAGCCTTTATGGTTCATTGACATCCCCAGAGTTCAGAGAAATGAAAAATAAAAGGAAAACACAAAAAAACTTCTGGAAACCTCAGTAAAAGACCAGGAGTAGATTTGACTTGAGAGCCAGACAAAGGTTTCATTTATAGTCTCCGATACCTTTTGTCAGTATCTCGTTCTTACCACATCAGTTACCTAGCTTGAGTACCCAAAATATCCTGCTGACAGAACCACGTTAAAGGCATTAATGTGAAGGCTGACAGTCAGATTCAAATTGGACCCTCCATACTTAATTAGGAGATGGGAAGTGTTTAAGAGTCTACATTACAAAGATCGTGGCCTTGCACCAGAAGACACAAAATTCAATAGGCACCTAAATTTGTTAGCTGCCTCCATTTTGGATCACAGGGTTCCTGAGGCATCTATATTGGGGTTTCTGAACATGCTCAGAAGTGATTGAGGTATTATACCTAGGTGGAGCATAGGGCCTAATGCAGGCGTGGGCAAAATGATGGATCCAGCTTGCGGCAAGACTCCATTTCCCAGCAGCCTCTGCCTGTGTCGCAGTTTTAAGGGACAGATACAGAAAGCAGATGCAATATGGGTTTTCAGGGACTAGAACAGGCTGGAATAGAATCATACTTAGGTGCCTAAATCCAATTATGTACCCAATAGGTGGAAAACAGTCTGGCCCTAAGTAAACTTAAATGTGATTTCCCTAACAATCCCTGAATACATATAGTTTTATAACACACAGTTACATCACCCTTGATATTGAATCACAAAAAAGCAATGAGGAGAAAGAGGATCTAGCCACTTTTTGCATTAACTGTTTTTTCAGGGACTTGAAAAGGGTGGTGTAAGTGCCTAAGTCCACTTACACATTTAAGAGGTGGAATAGATGGAATTTAAGGACCGGACTCTAAGTCTCTGAAGAGGCCCCTGCTGGTATACGTGTTTATACCATGCCTGACTTGCATCAACAGCACTGAATTTAGATAATAAAGCAATGATAGAAGCAGTGCCCAATAGACTACAGTTTGGAGCACTTGCCCCCAAATCAGAACAGCTAAATTTAAGGCCCTCTTGGTGACAGGGGGCCTCAAACCCACAATTCACTTTACAGGGAAGTGCCTAATGACTATGAAAGGACTAGACTGGTTGGGGACACCCTTCATCCCTCCTGTAGAAGTGTATCACTGTACAGGCAAGACTACAAGAATCACGGGGGTCCAAAAGACAGTTGGAAAAAGTGGTCAGGCTCTGTAGCCTAAAAGCTATGGTACTCCACTGGGAGGAAAGTCAGGGGTTTCAGTCTCTTCTCCCAGTTATTTCTTTTTTCTTTTAATTAACAACCATTGAATGTAAAAATCAAAAACAGTGCTGAAGCGAAAAAAAAAAAAAAAAAAAGAAACAGAGACCATGTTTTTGTAGCCCAGGGGCTATGGCACTCCAGTGAGATGGGGGAATTGGGGTTCTGGTCCTTTTTACCAGGACTATATTTAGTATTTTCTTTGGAATTTCTAAATGTCCTTTTGGAGGTGTCTACAGGTCTGTACTCTCTCTATAGGGTATGTAGCCACCTGAACCTCAGTGGCTCGTAAGTACTGCCAAAGTGTATGCATGGGTTGCATAGGGATCCTGGGTGTTTAATGTGGTCAGATTGAATGCTCTTTTAGTGCAAGATGCCCAACTCTTAGGGGCCAGATTCTTTCCCACCTATTAGGCACATAAGTTAACACATGATTCCATTAACATGTGCACACGATGAAAATGGCACTTTGTGTGGCTTAATGGCACCACAGTGTATATGTGCAAGACTTTTGTGGGTTTTAAATAACTTTGCATCATTGCAAACTAAACTACATCTGGATGTAGTTTTTAGTTGGCAATGTTGCAAATTGCAATGATGCAGCTGTCAGCTCACCACTTAGCTGCGGGCAGGCTCTGCAGAATAAAAGATCGGGCCCCTCACCACTTCTGCCTTCAGCAGGCTCCTGCAGCTGGCAGGATAGCTGGGGCTGCCCAGGAACAGGCTGGCTTGCCACTGGGGCAGCCTGTGAAGGCAGCAGGAGGGAAGCTGGGTTTTCTGGTGGTCAGAGAAGGTGGTAGGGATGGTGCGCAGGATGCTGGAAGCCCAAGTGGACTGCTAGCTGGCTGGGTGCTGCCCTAGCTTGGAGGCACCTAATACAACATTTCCCTGAGCTGGTCTGGGCTTCCAGCTCCCCATGCACCATGCCCACCACCTTCTGCCATCTTTCTGTGCTGCCCCAGGGACAAGCCATCCTATTCCCAGGTGGCCCCAGGCAGAGTCATCCCTTGGGCAGGGAGCAAACTGGGGCAACCACCCCAGACCCCGTGCTTTGGGGGGCTCCACACCCCATGCCAAGTGCGCCACCACTCCACAAGGTTGCCGCATGCCACTGGCTTCCAGCTCCAGCCGCTCACCACCTCACCCCACTCAGTACTCGGGCCGCTTGCCCTTCTCCCCCTGCACAGGCAAATATGCATATGCCCTGGGCCCCACACACCTGGTAGGACCCTGCTTTCAAGCAGAAGTGGCGTGGGGCCCAATCCTTGCTGTTATAGAGCCTCCCTACCCCCACCCATGGCTGGGGTGGGGTAAGCTGCTGGCAGGCTGAGCAGCCCCTGAGTTTTGGGGGGCCCTGGGCCTTCCCTCTGCCATGGTGGCATCCCCTGGGGCTGCCCAAGTGGGCTGCTAGTGGGACAGGTGCTGCCCCAGCTCTGAGACAACACTCGGCCCAATCAAACTGATCCCTGATCCTGTCCACTGGAAACCTGCCTGGTGCTGCTCCCCGGGCAGGCTCAGTGCTACCTCCAGTCTGGGGCAGCATCCGGCCCACTAGACAGCCACCCACACAGCCCCAGGGGGTACCACCACCATGGAAGGAAGGACCTGGGCCCCCCACAGCTCAGGGGCAGCTCAGCCCACTGCCAGCCCACCCCCCAGCGATCAGCAGGCTCCGACTCTGACAAAAAAAAAGGATCAGGCCCCCCACTGTAACTTGATGAAAATAATTTAAATGGTTTAGTCCTCAGGGTTTTATTTTATGCCCCACCATTTCAGTTTAGGAGGAATAGAATAAAACCTTGGGAATTAAATCCCCGTCACGTGTACAAGCGTCCTTAGGCAGTTAAGTGTGATTCTATTCCATCCTGCTTGAGTCCTTGAAAAACTGTTAATACTAAAGGTAGGCAGGTGTGTTCTTCTCGTTCTCACTGCTTTTTTGGACTCATGCTTCAGGGTCAGATGATACTTTATTACAAAAACAGGCAGTAATAGATTTTCAGGGACCCGAACAGGGTGGAATAGAGTCACACTTAGGTGATTCCACTTACATGCCTAATAGATGGAACAGAATCTGGCCCGAGGCGCCTACAGAACCAGTTGGACATCAGCCCTCAGTATGTATGTGCTTTCTCACGATGCCTTGTTTGGAGTTCTGCTTTGCTGTTCTAGGAGTGATTTAGGATTCATGTAGCTGCTTGACGTAGCCAGGACTGTTGACATGAGTCAAGGTATCTCCTTACTGGATAGCGGACACTCCAGCTCTTGTGCGTTTCAACTGTATGGCATTCCAGCCCTTCCTCACGCTTGACTTACATGACTGTAATAAAGCACACAAACAAAATGCATTTCAACATGTAATCATCAGAGGTGAATGTGACAGGAGTGATAACCCACATGCCACTCTATTTGCTCACTAGTTGTAAATTGAACAGGAGCTATATATAGAAGTGAGATAGCTAATAAGTGGGAGAGGAAAACCTTCAGTGTTTCCATTTTGTTCATTTACACTTCCCACAAACAAGACAAAAGAAAACCTCCTTGATGGGCTGCCAGCCGGTTGCCATCTGAGTCAGTTGCTCCAAACCACAGCCTCAAGCACAATCTGTAATACCAGATGTCACGCATTCTTATGGCCAGATTCTGAACTCAGTTACCCAAGGCTGAACCCGCTGAAAACAATGTTTTTCCTCCCAATTCACATTAGAATAGTTGGTATCAAAATCTGGCCTGTTTGCTCCCCATACCCGGTACATGTAACCCCCAAGTACTCACAGGCCATGTCTACAGGACATGCTGACTGTGCAATAGCCAGAGACTACTGTGCAGTAGTGTCACATAGCAGGAACCGTGATGCGATGCTACTGCTCAGTATTCTCTGGTTGCCGCGCAGTCAGTGTCATAAAAAAGCCATTCATCAGTGCTACTGTGCAGTAATGGGTTACTGTGAAGTCATATAGTACTTGTAATGTATTGCTGTGATGTACTGAGTAATGACTGCTCAGTCAGCACCCTGTATAGATGTGGCCACTGACCAGGAGTTTGGCATGGGTGAATGTCAGTAGTCCTGATCTCATCATTTCATACCTCAGCAAAAACGTTTGATATATACTACTAGCATTTGACAGAGAGCTTACCCTACCAAACTCATCAGTCCATTAGTTAAACAGTTAGTGTGTCTAGGCACAAGCTGAGAGTCTGCTCTGATGCACTGTAATTACAGCGCATTGAAGCAGACTCAATTAATTGAATCTGCTGGAGCCTGGTAATTACTGCACTCCAGTCAGGCTGTGTCTCATGTATCAGCATTCCCATACTTCAAAATGGTGCTTTAACTAAAGCTCATTTAATGAGCTGCTGCCATTTTGAAGTGCAGGGATACTGATACATGAGAGGCTCTGGGTGCTTTAATTAGAGCTGCTAATTAAAGTGCCCTGCTCACTTCAGTCCCAGAGGGTGTGTAAAAATACCATTAGAGTAACACCAGTGTCAAATATGGGAACAGGCTTATAAGGAGGACAGGGTTGTTGCTGTCATCTTGTGCACAGATATATTTTTATTGAAATATCATAGTAACTGAGATTTGTATAATTATTTATGTATGTTATAATAGATCTTTAAATGGGTTCATTGCCAATGAATATTCTCTAAGTGGCAACACTAGAAACAGAAGGACCAGTGCTTATGCACTCTCTTCCCACATGGTCCTTGCCCTAATCTGTAAAGGCAACCTCTGAATAGGTAACAGGGGAATTCTGTTTCCAATGGTTCATTCAGCTCTTGGCCCTTCTTCTGAGACTGCAAAAGAAGACCAGTCAGTGAAAGCTGTAGTGGGATTTGTGATGCCTGCAATGGGTCAAAATGAGACCCATTGAGTATGGAGCAACAGCTAGATGGCAATGATCCCTGATTCTTAATAACCTGGCTGCCAATAGGGAGGTTATCCTACAGCAGTAGATCCATCATGGTTTCATTAGCGTTGACCCATCAATGCTGGCATTTGCAAGATTAATGATGAGAGGACACCTGAGCAGAAGTAGCACTT
>NW_005841831.1:7085714-7094664 GCF_000455745.1 Alligator sinensis | reverse complement strand
GCTGAACATTCCTCCTTCCGTGTCTTCAAAAGAAGCTGCTGCAGCCTCAGGGATACAAGAAAGGGGTGAAAGTAGAATATTTGACAATCCAACATCTGGTGGCTTATTGCTTTGGCCAAGGGCGGGAGTAGCAATAACAAGGCTGTTAATATATGGGGGAAAAAAACAGTTCTTTCTTTCTTTCTTTTCTTCCTTCTTAGATTTGTATGCCACTCTAACAGGGAGCCTAGGGTTTCTGTTACTTTAAGAGGAAAGACTGTGGCAGATGGAGCCCAGGCGGCTGAATAGAGGCTAGTTGCAAGAGGACAGGCAGCAAAGAAAAGCTTCTGCCTGGGCACATTAAGGAGAAGAGGAACACCGGCAGCCAATCAAGAGAACACTGCACAGAATAACCTGATTGTCTTCAAGGGAACAGACCACTAAAAGCCAAAGGCTATGAAGGCTATGAGTGCTTGTTGCAGAGCCACCTGCTCTGCAGTAGGACAGAGCCTAGTTCAGGCTACAAGGGCGCTACTAGAACAGCAGTTGTAGGCTGCCAACAAAAACAGCTGTCAGGCCTTAATGAGAAACCCCTGCAGGTGGCTGTGGGAGGCACCTGACCAAAAGTGGCAGGGTTTGGGGAAGCATCTAAACCCAGGGCCTGACCCAAGCAAGGAGTCTGACCCTGGAAATGGCCAAGGAAAGAGCTCTAGAGTAGGAATGCAGAGGAGTTTCTGAGCAATAATTGAGCTTCCCTGGCCATGCAGTTAGCTTGCAGTGGAATAGGACTTGGGGCACGAGGAAGTTTATGAGTCAGCAGAGAGGCTAAGGTTTGGGTTCAGACCCAGCAAGGAATTTATGTTTTGGCCAGAGGGTTTACTCTTTTGTTATAGTTAAAACCAGTGGACCTCTGGACTAGGAGGTCCTAGGGTGCCAGAGAGGCTTGAGGCTTCTGAGACAAGGTGCAAGCTGCAGTGTAGCCCAGATGGTGAGAATCGGGGCCAGGGGCCTAGCAGTAGAGGAAGAGAGACCGAGACAAGTTCAAGGGCCCAGTGCCTGTGAGAGATGGAGTTAGGGCTAGATGCCTGCAGCCCAAGAAGAGCAGAGACTGGTAAGTAACTTAAGAGCCTGAGAAGACAGAAATGAGACCAGGGCCAAAGGCCCACTGAACTGATTGATTGGTGACACCTGGGCATAGCTACAGGGGAGTTTTGGAGACCATAAATCTAGCCCATAAGGTAACTGTTGCCCAAGCAGCACATATGGGCTAGGAGGGCCAACTTAGTGAGAAGGATATGCTGACAGGAAGAGAGATTAGGGCTCACGCTAGGGTCCCAGGGCAGCCCTCCTTTCTAAATTTAAGAACATCGAGGTATGGCAGATGGGAGTAAAGGGAGGGATCTTGGGGCCAAAGCAGAGCAGGAGCCACAGGGCCACCAGAAAGTCATGATCCCCACTTCTGGGGCTTGGTCCTGTTACAGCCACCCTTCCCAAAAAGGCTCAAGGTAGTGATTCCCCTGCATGATCTTGGTTAAGTTATTTACCCCTCTATGCCTCAAGTCCCTGGATGTCAAATGGAGGTAACAGCACTGTTCCCCCTCACGGGTGACATGTGAGAATATATCATTAAATTGGGGCCCTTGGATACTCTGGGCATGTGTAGATGAAATGGGGGCACTAAATTGAAGTGGGTGATTTTAAAAAACACGGCTTCAATTTAGGGCTGATTAAACCCCTATGTGATGCACACACCTTGCTGACTTGCCTGCCTCTCTGGTAGGTAGGGGAGGGCGAGCTGCTGGTGGGTGGAGTGGTCCCTGGGCAGGGGGGGCTGGTGCTTTCCTCTGTGGCAATGGTGCCCCCCCCCCCAGTGGCACCCGCCCACAGGCACCTGGCTTGGGCAATCCTGGAGGGTACCACAGCCACAGAGGGAAACACTGGGCCCTCACACAGTGCAGGCAGGCAGGCTCCAGGGGGAAGGAAAAAAAAAAAAGATCAGGTTTGCCAGTTTTCTGGGGCAGAGCTGCTTTCCCAGGCTGCCTGCAGGGCTTTCTGCAGAGCTGTGGAGGTGCATGAAGCCCGGTGCTTCACTCCGTGGCTATAGGGGCAACAAACTAAAACTCCTTGAAGTTAGTTGCTGCGCCCCAAGTCATTTAAGGTTCATTACACTGCCGATTTTCCTACAGTGGCTGAAGTTAATGCTCAATGTGCTGCTGAGGCATGCAAACACCGACACCATTAAAATGGTCCAAAAGCATTTGGCCCTCTTTAAAGTGTCGTGCGCACACGCCTCTTGTTTTGTCTACACACGGCCTATGATACTTGAGATGGACAGAAGCTAGATGGATAGTTAGGTTTCTCCAAGGAAGGAATTGGAGTCTTGGCTTTCAGACCCTTTAGGTTTTTACTGCATGGATGGCTGACTTCTGTTTTGATGCTACAGATGCATTGCATGAAATGACTTGTTCTTTTGGCACTTCCACTGCAGATTCTAGCAACAAATATTTGGATAGTTTCCACAACCTGGACTCAGAGACAGACAGTACAGTGTGATGCAGCGAACTCTTTACTGAGCTCCTTAACCCAACTGAGGTGTACTGTAGATGCTGTTTAGTGGCTCCATATATATCTTCCGTGAATCTTTTTAAGCCAGTAGCCTAAGTATGTAACTTCAAGAAGGAGTACAAAAAGCAGTATTGCAGTCTAGCTCAAGTGCAGGTCAAGAGTCTTTGATAGGCAATCTAGGTAACCCCAGCTGAGCTGTAGCTACAGAAACTAGCTACAATGTACAGATCAGGTCCAGCAGAAGCATGAAAAATGTGGACAGGTGACAAAAGGTAATTCTAAATCTTGCTTAAAGTGACTTTTTATTTATTTTTTTAAATTTTATTTATTTATTTATTTATTTATTGCACTAGGCCCAATGACTTTCAGGTGAGCTAGAGCAGAACTTTTAGAAAAATGCACCCAGGCTACGTTAAAGATTCGACCACAAGCCATGTGAGGATGTTCAAATGGTTAATAACCCTCATTCTAAAGTCATGCATATGATTTTAAAGGTGGCTGTGTGTGATCTCTAATTTACTTGAAGGACATTAGATTAAATTATTTTAATGACAGCCAATATATGACTGAGAGTAAACTCCCGTTGGTGACCCACTGAGAGAATGTCCCAGGGCAGCGATGGAGATAAGGAAATACAGATGAAGACTGGCATGAAATATGTCCAGAACATTTGGAAGGTGTGAGGCTGGAGCCAGTCCAAGGAGAGATGGGAAGGGCCTTGGGGTTGAACTTTGTTGTTTCTGACCCTTTGCCTATGATACCCATTATAATTCATAGTGGAATACTTTGGTTCTCAGATGCAGCTTATATATTTCAGTCCCTCCTGATGCCTCACACTTTCACACATGACTAGCCAAAGCAGGGTACAGTGTGCTGAGAAGTATCTAGACAAGGCAGCTTGCTTGAAGAACAAAGTGTGATTACATTCCAAAGCACAGAAATTGTTCCCAATGGGGCAGTGTAAATGGGAATGAGAAGCCAAACAGCCATGCAGACATGAGTATCCCATAGAGCTCCTGCTTCCCACCTTTCCCTAGAGACCAAAATTTACCTTGTTGAGATTCTTTCATTTTGGTTTCTGCTCTTAGCTTCTCATTATGACCCAGGGACCAGTAAGAGTTTGACTGCAAATGCTCTCATCTTTTCAGTGTAGAAAAAGCATCTTCCTCCTCCTCTAATTCAATGAGCTGAAGAAAAGCTAGGTGTTGGACTTTTGCACTAGGTATAACACTGCTGGAAGACATGGAAAAAGCATGAATGCCATTGCCAGAGCCTATGAGGAGGGTCCAATTATTGTTCTCATTAACAGGCAGTAGATAACTAAAATTCACTGTGTAGGTATTGTAGTAGGCATGAATGTGGGAACTTTGTGATTCTGCAAGGAAGCCTGTGAAGGGAGGGAAGCATAATTTATTGGTGGAAACACAGGCCTGGTATTATGCAGATTTGGGTTCTAGCTCTGACTTGGATTCTGTCCTGCAGTTTGACCTAGGATAAACCAGAAGGCATACAGGCCAAAGACCAAACTCACAATGGGCATCTTTCCATATGCTCTGGGGGGAGGGGGTGGTTTTAATTAGAGTGATTCCGAGAGTCACTCTCATCAAAGCGCCTGCAGTCTCGTGTATTCAGCGTCCCATGCTTGAAAATGGTAGCAGGGGTGCTTTAACTAAAGCTCGTTTGACAAACTTTAGTTAAAGTGTCCCCACTGCCATTTTGAAATGCGGGGACACTGACTATGAGACACAGCAGCTGCTGGAGCACACTAATTAACACGCTGCAGCAGGCTTGAATAATTGAGTCCACTCCAACATAATTACAGCATGTCAGAGCAGCATCCCCGCATGTCTATAGGCACCCAGTGGTTTTAAGGGAGATGGATTTTTGGCACACTTCTCTCTCTGGGCCCCACTTTCACCATCTGTTGAAGGAGGTGAATAATACTGAGCAAGCCTGGTGTGAGCCTTAGCTCATCAGTGCCAGCAAAATGTTTTACAATCTTTGACTGGCAGGCACTAGATCAGTGCTAAGCATGTCTGTGCAGGATGGTATTAAAGAACAGGTTTCTGTATTAGCCACATTGCGGCAGTGCAGCACATTCATGTAGTCTGCCAACTGTCTAGAAGGCCCCTGTGATGTCTGCATTTACAGATGCCCCTTATTCACTGTTTGTGACTCAGACCATTGGCTAGTGATCCAGGGAGTCCTAATCCTGGTTCTGCCACTAGTCACAGCGTATCCTTGGCTAAGTTGCTTCATTTGTCTGCTTTTTACCTATCTAAATACCAATAATGTTACTTTCCCTCCGTGTTTGGAGTACTGGAGGAGTTCTTTAGTGTTTGTGTAGCGCTTTAAATATAGAAAGTACTGCATACCTGCAAGGTACTATCCTTACCTGCCTCCTGGGAGAGGAGGGACTGCTGAAGGTACAAAAAGGCATGCTGGGTAGTGAGGAGTGACCTGTGGAAGAATCACAGACTACTAGAGCTGGAAGAGACATCAGGAGGTCATGTAGTCCAACCCCCTGCTCAAGAAAGAATCATCCTGACTAAACCATTCTGTCCAGTGGCTGTCTAACCTGCTCTTAAAAACCTCCCACAGCCTGTTCTAGTGCTTTATCACCCTTATAGTGAGAATTTAAATACCCAACCTAAATTTCCCATCACACAATGAAAGACTATTGCTCCTTATCCTGTACTCTGAGGCCACAGACCGGTCTATCTTCAGCCTCCATATGGTGGTTACCCTTTAGGCTATTATCAAATGTGCTGTTATCAAATAGTCCCTTCCTCCTTTTCTACTCCCTACTAAATAATATTAGTTCTTTCATCCTTTCCTCGTAAGTCATGGTTCCCAGGTCTCTAGTCACCTTTATTGCTCTCCACTGGATTCTAACTTGTCTGCACTTTTTCCGAAGTGGAAAGTCCAAAACTCAATGTGGTACTCCAGCTAAGACCTCACCAGTGAGTGCTTAATAGAGTACAAGAATCACTTCCCTTGATTTGCAAGTGATGCTCCAATTTGACAGCCCCATGTGCTATTGGCCTTTTGTTGCCAAAAAAAAACAAAAACAAAAAAGCACACTGCTGGCTCATATTCAGCTTAATCCGCTTTAACTTCCACTGTGATTTGCCATGGGTAAAGTCAGAATTGCAGAAAGGAGTGTGAGATCAAATGCTCTTCAGCGGTATAGTATATGCCCAGTGAGGAGAGCTCATTGCACATGCATTACACAGCTGAAGGGAGCATGGCACATCTGCCTTAGAGAGATCCTGGATGCCAGTGAGATCAGAGCCTGCCAGCCAGTTGCATGCATCTGACTGCTTTCATGCAGTTCTGGACTGAGTGCCACTACTGCTCCTCCCCTCTTCTAATCTTTTCACCTGTCCTTGAATTGACAGGGAAGCAGAAGGATGGCTGGAGAAGAGCCTGGATAATGCCTGACCTATGGTGTACTGATTGGAGCACTGCACAGGCGTGTTAGAGAGATGCAAGTTAAAACTCCCAGATCTCCTACTATCTGGGTGAGTGCCCTGACTTTCAGCTATTGGTGCTAAAACACAGGAAGGCTTCCCTCTCTATGACATGAATGAAAGTGGATGCCTGTATGTGCCCTACTGAGCATGCCCAGTAGCTGTAAGGACACTTACACCTCCATACTGGGCACATCTACACAAGACCATGCACAGCAACCATAACGCTGCGCAGTAGCATGCTGGGCAGAAACCATGCTAATATACTACTGCACAGTAGTTTCATAGAGGCCAGGGTCAGAAGGGACCTCAACAAATCATTGAGTCTGACCCCTTGCCTAGGCAGGAAAGAGTGCTGGGGTCAGATATGCTTGTAGACAAGCCCAGTGTATGGGTAATGAAATCTCAAACTATGTAAGTGCTAAAAATGCTTCTCACATGGCTGGACAAGTGTCATTTAGGCTAACAAAGGTTAACAGCATTTCCCCAGAATTGCTGGCTGACTTATCTCAGGTAGCATCTAAACTACCTTCAGATTTTTAAGACATTCAATGACAGTGAATTGTGCTAGACTGAAGGTCCTGGAGCTGGAATCCTCTAGTCATCCTCAGGCAACTATGGCATGAAAGCCTTGTTAAATACCTAGGATGAGCCCAACAAATGCAGCTGTAGTGTACAGTTCTTCTGCCTTGTCTGTGCCCACAGGTGGGACAACCCATAGGAGATTCTTGACTACAGAAATCACTGAGATCCCTTGGTCTGTGTTAGACAGAAAGGCAGACAAGATTATCATAATAATCCAGTTGTTATCACCTAAGAATAAATAGTGCAGTCTTCATCCATCAAGCCTTTGCTCAGTGTCAGTTTGTTTGTCAGTCATGACAGTTTTTGTGATTCAGAAACTTGTCTCCAGGACTGAGAATATAAACATAAGAACAATTTACTGAACAGCATAAAGGGGTACAGAGTTCTGTACATTGGCTGCTCCAGGGTAACTGCCTAGTAACCCTGGAGCTTTACCTCCTGATAAAAGGAAACTGTTTCACTGAGGACTAATTTACCATGGGTTAGGTTCCACTTGCTGCTGAGTAAGAGTGTATGCATGGGTAAATACTGGGAACACCAGATGCCTGGGAAAGCCCTGTCCCTTTTACTCGGTGGGAAATTGTTCAGATGTTCATACTTTCCCAGTGAGACGCATTCATATTCATTTCATATAAATTAACTACCTGGTAATGGTCTGCATGCGCTACTAAACACAGAAGTTGTCATTTGGTAGTTACCTAGAGACAATGATCTCACTTTATAGGCATGCAGGCCAGGATGTGGGTCCGTCAGGCAACCGTCAAAGACACTGGCTGAGAACTCAGTCGGTTGGGGACCTGAAGTCCCATGAGCAAGAACACATCCATGTTCCTGATTATACCAGTTTAGCCACAGCAGGCCATTTCTTAGAGCTAAATGGAAAATTCTTTGCAAACCTCCACTGGGTTCTCTATACTGTCCTCCCCTGTGTCTGCCCAGTCCAAAACTTACCCCAGCAAACACATCTGTTTAGATACCTATCTGGTCACATCCTCACCATACCTCACAAACCCTCCCCACTGTGTGAGAGGGCAGTGCTCTCATTCCTATTTTGCAGAAAGGAAATGGAGACACACAGATTTAGTGATATGGTCAAGGTCATACAGGAAGCTTCCTGGAAAGTTAGGAGATGAACCTAGGGGTTCAAAATCCCTATCTAATGCCATAAGTATAAGACTATCCTGCCTCTCTCCCATGCAGGCCCTTATTGTTCTTTCTAGCTATTAGCCTGAAATAAAGCCCATGTTGAAGATCTGCATCAGGCTTACCACTATATTTCAGTGACCTCAGCATAATTGAAGGAAACAAGCCTTTGTGGGTGCAGCCATAAAATATTCAATTAATATGCATTTAGAAAACAAAGCTGCCCTATTACTGAGCGGTGATCTTGTGGCTGTCTATAAATTCATCAGGGGAGGGCAGCAGGGAATAGGAGATGCTAGGGCACCCTCTGGAGTAAGTAGAAACAATGGCCACCAAGTGATGGAGAGTAGATTTAGGTTGGACATTAGAAAGAACTTCTTCACAGTAAGGGTTGCCAGAATCTGGATTTGGCTTCCAAGGGAGGTGGTGCTCTTCCCTACTCGGGGGGGTCTTCCAGAGGAGATTGGACAAGCACCTAGCTGGGGTCGTCTGACCCCAGTGCTCTTTCCTGCCCAGGGCAGGAGGTCGGACTTGATGACCTACTGAGGTCCCTTCTGACCCTAACATCTATGAATTACACATTCCTTGTGGAAAAAAAACCTTAGGCCTTGGGTACAAACATTACTACCATTCCACTGCAGTCTTCCTGAGACCCAGCTGAGTACAAAAATCATGTTCCACCTTCCTGCATATTTACCCATAATTAGCCACCATGGGTATCACCTATTAGTTAAGGACCTAATTGTACCTAAGAACTGTATCTACCTATGTCCTTAGACCAAAGATCCTTGTACCTATGGCTACTAGCTGAGGACCAACTTGCCTTTGGGTAGACTTATGTATTGCTAGCATTGTCTATGTTTCATTTACTCTTCTCAACAGTTTTCTGGACTAAAATCTGTCCCATAGGGCTTATGTCCTCAGGTCCCCAGAGAAAAGGCCTTATACTTATCACGACTATCTTGCCAGTGAAAACTAAGAGCATTTATAATGTGTTAGGTCACTGACTATTTAGTGACCTTTGACAGAAAGGTCAAGGTCGAGCTTTCCCTAACCCTCAGCAGCCCCCTAACACAAGGGGTACAACATGTAACATCTCAGTTCAGAGTGAATATTCAATTGTCTCAGTTAATCACTCCCACTTCGTTACAAGCTAGGAGGCTTGTGGTTCACTAAGGACTTGTCTACACCCATCCCCGCCCCCC
>NW_005841831.1:7083319-7085704 GCF_000455745.1 Alligator sinensis | reverse complement strand
GAAAGGGAGAGGGCGTGGATTCTGGTCACTTCTCCCAGTGGGGCAGAAACTATCTCCCTACTGTATATCCATTTTACCAAGGAAATACTAAATGGAAGGTGCCAAAGGACATCAAGGACAGGATCTAGGGAATGCCTAAATCATACTTGCTTGGGAAGTCGTTATACAGGTAAGTGGCCTAACCACTAGACCTGGGGTGTCCAAGTCAGATAAGTGGCATGGAACTGGTCCATGGGACAGATGGATGGTGCAGGGCCAGCCTCACAGGCCAGTTCAGGCCCATGGACACCCTGCATGTGCCACATCCAGCACCTATGGCACCTGCTGTGGTGGGTCCAGGACTGTGCTGCAAACAGCACCCACTCCAGCTGGCCCAGGAGCTGTGCTGCATGCGATGTCTGCGCTGGGTCAATTGGAGTGGGTGCTTCATGTGACACATGGCCTGAACTGGCCAGCGCAAGTGCCACATGCAGTGTGCATACAGAACTTGCCAGAGCAGGTACCACATGCAGCACATATGCAGGACCAGCTGGAGCAGGTGCTGTATGCAGCATAGCCAGGACTGGCTAGAGCAGGAGCTGCAGGCGCTAAATCTGGGATGCTGGGGGTGTTCTGGTTTGGCCCAGTGTAGGTGCGACATGCAGCATGGGTCCTGGAGCAGGCACTGCATGCAGCACATGTTTTGGACTGATTGGGGTGGAGGCCATGTGTGTCTTGTATCGCTGGCTCTTAGATTAGGGCTGGTTTCGCACGCACCATGTGTGGTGTATACATCAATCTGAGATCCAGGGGCATCACTGGGGGCTGGAAGCTGGGGCTCTGCCAGTCACATCCAGCCTACAGGCCATATCTTTGATGCCCCTGCACTAGACTATTGGGTTAAAAGCTGAGCAAGCCCTCCTTCTCCCTTTTACCTCCAAATGCAGGTAGCAAATTTGTACCCGATTAGTTACTGTGCAGTAATGCACATGTAGATGTGACCCGGGAGCAAATTTGCTCCTGGATCAGCCCTTCCACTAGGGGGTAACCCTCAGGCTAGCCCCAGGGCTCCAGGGTGGGAGCTTCTCTCACCCCAGGGCTGGACTGCCTCTGGTTCCAGCCCCCAGGCCCAGCTGCAGATAGCTGCACCTGCCTGCAGCCCACCCCTAGCAGCCTGTCTGGATCCTGTAGCTGCTGCAGGGCATTGCCTCTGCCACACTGCTGCTAGTTTCATGCTAGACCCCTGCACTAGGTGCTACAGGCAGCTCCCTGGCCGGGCAGCACCGGGATAGCTGTGCAGAGGCCTAGAGAGCCATAGTGGGACCCACGATGGCAAGATCCTTGCCTAAGCCCGCACCCGTGCCAGCCACCTGGGGCCTCAACTGGTTACAGGAGAAGACTGGCAACCTCATAGTGCTGTGGGATGAAGCAGAGGTGTAGCGCCAGTATGAGTGGGATGGGTGCTCCAATGTCCATGTCTATGAGGGGCTGTCAGCTCAGATGCAGAAGCATGGGCAAAACCAGTTGGTGTGGCAGTGCCACATAAAGGTCAATGCCTTGTGGGCACAGTGGGTGGCCATCGCCAACCAAAATGTGATGGACACCCACTGTGCCCTTTACGTCCATGCCCTTTATACAGCAACTGATGGACATCCTCGCACCCTGGGACCCAGGCCACAGCCATGCTGTCTACAGCAGCACAGGGGGCCTGCCCAAGCCCCTGCCCTAGCCTGGCTCCCATGGTGACATGTCACGTCCCTTGGCCATCCCCCACCCCGAACCACTGAGCTCCCTGGCTGCACCCTCCACCAGCAGCTCAGGGAACCCTGGCCAGCACCTTCTGTGCCAGCTCCATAGCCCCAGCCCCTGCCATGAGGCAAGGCTGGCCATAACACCACCACCTGCCAGCAGCACCAGCTCATCCCCAAGGCATGCCCCCAGCTGGGCATCCACTTGCCGTGCCCCACCATCTGAGGTGGGGTATAGCCAGGGAGACAGGGTTGAGGTGGCAGGTGTGTGGCAGCGGTCCTGGGATGGTGTGTGGTTGCCTGCCAGATAGTCGCTGCACATTGGTGAGCCAGGAGGGGCAAGACAGCTGTGGGCCAGGTGGCAGTCAGCATGAAGGACCAGCAGGGCCAGTGTGGGGGCCAGCTGGAGCCTGGAGCTCGCCCAGTGGTGGCAGGGGTCCATTGCAGGGCCCTAGGATGTAAGAACAGATTGGCAGCAAATCTGCTCCAGCTTTCCTGCATGTGTAGATGCTTGCCCAGTACCATTTACTCGTAATTTACTTGTGAGTGAACTGGTGCCACAGCAACTGCACATTTAGACACAGTTAATAACACAAATGTAGATGCTGACCCCAGTATAAATTGTGCCGTCAGCCCAGCCAGACGGGGGCTATATTCC
>NW_005841831.1:7048516-7083309 GCF_000455745.1 Alligator sinensis | reverse complement strand
GGCTTGGGAGCTGCAAAGCCTCATGGCCCTGCCACCTCCTTCACTGCCTGACATGGTCACCCAGTGCCTGGGGCTGAACCTCCTGCCTCATGCCAGGTTTGGGCTGCCCCCCTGGACCTCCAGACCACAGTGCCATCACCAGCTTGAACCTGGGCCTGCAGGGGGCAAAGCTGGGCAGGGGCAGCCCTGGCCTAAACTGTTTTTTCCTGGCTCAATTTGCTTTTGTCCCAGGTGCACATGTAGACACTGTGCCTGGAAATAGTTTACTACAGAGCAAATTGCTCCACAGTTTATTCAGTTACATTAACTGCACAGGAACGTCCACAGAGAGGTTACTGGTGGAAACAGGTGTCTAAAGCAGAGGCATCAAACACACGGCCCAGAGGCTAAATCTGGCCTGTGGAGGTGGGTCATCTAGCCCATGGCACTTCTTATGTGTGGTGATCACTAAGTTCAATAAATAAAGACATATAAGAATGTGAAGAACTAAACAAATAACTTTATTGTGGAACAGTAAGCAATGTCAGCAGACCCTTGGGCTCTTTTTAAATAAGCAGAAGCTACCACCAAACTAAGGGACCAACTTTCAATTCCCAACCCTTCTAAATTACAATGTGTCTCTAAATTATAACTTCTAACACTACATCCTGGACTGGACAAAGAGTCTTTGTGAGTCAGATTCAGTTTGCAGTGCTTGTTCCTGCAGCTGCCAAGGCTGCTACATTGATGTGGCTCCAGAACAGGGGCAGGCAAGTATTTCAGGTGGAGGGCCGCATATTGAGTTTTAGCAAGCCATTGCGGGCCACATGACATGCAGCCAGGGGCAGATAAATATTAATTTTCTAAATTTTTTAGGGGCCCCATGGGTTGGATAGAATGGGATGGCAGGCTGCATCTGACCTGCGGGCCACATTTTGCCCACCCCTGCTCCAGAACCCCAGGTGTTAATATTACTGCTGCTTGTTTCCTAACCCACCCACCTTATCTGCAATGAAATGTGGGTCTTTTAGTTAATGTTGACAACTAAAATCAGCAAGAGAAAAGGGGGGGGGGGGGGCAGCTGTGTTAACCCCCTGAATTCCAGAGCTCTGCTAATACAGAGGCTCCAGCAGCAACAGGGATTACTCCTTCTGCTGCCACTCAGGTTAACCAGACCATGTGTTCCACTTCTGGCCCACAGGGACAAATGACTTTGACTTCCCTAGTCTAGGGAATTACTCACCTCCAAGGTTAGACAGTAATGAGTAGGGGATTTAAGGATGTAATTTTTGGATTTAGGCATTAGAGCCCCTTTGGGAACTGCCCCTTGATTCATATTCAAAAATTCCCAAATACTGTGGGAAAAGCTGTCTTTGCTGTGTTCCTACTTAAAAAAAAATACAGGAAATAGCAGTATTTTTTGGTATTTATCTAGCATCTGCCATCCTTCCATAGTTAGACTGAGTTTGTCATGGTAGGAACTCTTGTTTCTTACAGTTTGTGAAGTGCCAAGCATACTGTTGGTACTATCATAGCACTACTGTGTATTTCTAATTGATGCTGAAGACCCTAAAAGCCCTGTAACAGCTGGATAGAACGTGTAACCCAGCTGTAGAAATTCTGGGTTTCCCATCATCCTGCACTATACCCTCAGGGGCAACAAAAGGCAGCTATTTATCTTCATAAAGCAATAGTTCTTAGGTGTGTAAGAGAAGAATATGGTATCCTGCACAGGGAACTGTTGTAGGAGGAATATAGGGACTATTTTTTTTTTTTTTAAACTATGACCCTGATGAGATTTTCAGAATGGTTCAGCCAATTTAGTGTCCTGAATAAGGACTGGACTAGCAGAACTGCTTAACACCTAGAAGCTCCCAGAAATAGAGAGGGAGTGAGGTGTAAAATCCCATTCTGGGAACAGATTCCACCTGCCTCCTCTCCTGAGCTTAACCCTACCATAGAGGGACTATATTTGTGTAATGTTAAAATGGGACACTACACTCCCCCCATTCTCTGACATGCTTACATACCTCTGAGCTCCAGTCTCAGCTGAGCATGCTGATCATTCGGGGTTGTGGAAGGGTGAGGTATGGAGTGCCGGAGAGCAGAGAAGGCATGCATGCAGCTTTGGAGAGAAGGTGGGGGTGGTCCCATTTTCACCAGTCCCTTTTAAACACATGTCCTGGGGATCCTTCTGCAAATGGGACAAAAGTGATCATTTAATCAAACTAATGGGATACCCCAAACAAGTATTTTAAATTGGGCTGTCCCAGTGAAAGTGGGATATGTGGACACTTTACCTGACCATCACCCTTCCTATAACTCTCTTTCTACCCTGGACATCATCACCCTGTGTGTAGCATCTCTGGTGATCCCCCTGGTTGTTTTGTACCGCTTGATTTGCAATAAGCCATTGCCTTGTTCCCTACTGAGTCCCTACTGAGCTGTGCCAGACCAATGCACTGGGGATGCCAGGCTTCTCCAGGTAAACACAGCACAGGGTAATTCATTATCTCAATTGCACATTGTTTTCATACTTTGCTGATGTGCATTTCCCGGAGAGCTGATTATGTCACACATTAACCGTCTAGATCTCCTTATTTCCTTTATGCAGAGATGGCTTTTGTCAGTCCAGCATGTTCATATTTCAGCTGAGCTTCAAGAACAAAGAGTCCCCACTAATTCCTTTCTGCTTAGTCACACAGAGTCACGTATAACCAAAATTGGTGCAGAAATGTTGCCAACCGCAAACCTCCAGCCCAGCTGCCTGTGGTGAATTTGCATATCAGCTAGCCAAGGAGAATCTCAGGGCAAGCAGCATTTACCACAAAAAATGCTTTTGTTCGATCCTATGAGGGAATGTTTGCAGAGTCAGAGCCTTTCCCAAAACAATGGCGATAATCCTCCCATCTGGCCTGTCCTCCACAGAACTTTTCTCCTCCCTCAACACTTATGTCAAGGCCAAACTAAACTGGCATATCAGCGGATTAAAATACACTTTGTTTTCTTTTAATGACCACATAGAAGTATTTACTCCTTGATAGCAGAACGTGGAGCAGTGAAAACATCCCTTGGCTTTTCCTAACCCTACGTGCTACAGGGCAAGCATCAAGCCTGCACAAAGACTGTTGTGTAGCGAGCGATTCATTGCATGGTCACCTATCTTGGCCAAGATTAAGACAGACAAGTTAGTACCAGTGTACAGCAAAAATCCTGGGAGGTTCCAACTACATGGGAACTCTGGAGGCTCAGCCAAGGATCCTTTTTGCTACATCCAAGGGATGTAATTTCTTTATTGCAAGGGACATCACAGATGAAAGAAGCATGTGCAGATTATGCAAGAACGCTCTTAAGCAGGCACTGAATCATCACAAGCCTTGTATCATCCATGGGAGAAAAAAGTCTGGATCACAAGGCAGGTATAAAACAACAGACATGAAACAGGGGGGCCAGGTAAGAGGTAATTTGAATAGCGTAAGATTAATCTTGCCTAGCTCAAGAACTATCCACTTGCTCTAGTTAGTTGTTAGGCCTTTATCCCAGATTAAAATACAAGCCACCATAAATCATTAACTGTATCACCACAAATCGTGTTCACCAGTTAGCACTCACTGAACATTTTGAGATAGGTTCAAAAGCTGTAACATTTTAAGAATCGGAACTTTTGGCGCTCCCTGTATTTTTCTGTCTACCCTTTGGAGATTCACGGACTTGGAGATTCGTGTTTTATTCTGCAATCAGAAAGCCTAGAAACTTACTTTTTAAACGCATGGGTCTTTCATCAGCATATGGCTTCAGGAGTTAGATCTTTAAGGTTATGCCACCATGATATACTTACTGTCTCCGGAGGCAGTGCCCTCCAGCACACTGCACTACTCTAGGTCACCTGCTTTCTAAACCATAAGTAATATAGCTGTGTCCGTGCATCTGTGCAGAGGGTGTAATTAGTACTGTTACTCAGCAGCGCGAGTTAGCTCACCCCTGTCATAGTGCTATACTGTTTCGGCTTTAGGAGGCAGCCCACCCAGGGAAGTGCACTGTGGCTGAAGGTGCTGTCACTGAGTTTATCACATGGAAATGGCCTCAGGATAGCACCATGCTTCATGGCATTTGCAATGAAATCTCAAGAGTTGAAACAACTGCTTTTAGCAAATAATCTGGCACTACCTCGGGGGGGAGTGGGTTGGACTATAGGACGTCCTGAGGTCCCTTCCAGCCCCACTTTTTATGGTTTTGAGAGTTTATGATAATAGCTAAATGGCTTATCATTATTGATGATAATGGTAAATAAGCATGGGGTTTTTCAGTCTAAGCAGTTCCAGAAGATGGCAGCCTCTTCCCAAATGCTGCTGACATGCCTGCAAAATTTAAGCTCAATTTATTCTTAAAGAGACAGTGCCCCAACTTTAGGCCCATACTATGAACTTTGTTGAGAGTTTCAGTGGCTGCAAGGCTTACCATCCTATCTTGCAGGCACAGATGGTGGCACAGTCACTTTCAGTCCCTTGGCCTGGTAGGAACTTTCTTCCCTCTTGCATTGTTTGTCTACTCTACTCCCTTCTATCTGCTCTCTCAGACATGGAAATGACTTGGTCCAAGAGGAAGTTTTTCCAAAGCTCAAATCATGAACTCCGCATGCCCCCGAGCATGTTTATTGTCTCCATTATAAAAAAACCCCCACAATCCCTGCTGCTTCACTGTGTGTTGTACCCGATCCATTAGGTGCTCTTAGGACACAGCCAGTCAATCAAGCCCCAGAAGGCTGACAGACAAGGGACAATGAATTTGTGGATCCTTCCGGAGTTAAAATGTCAACCTTTTGGTTTCAGGACATGGGTAGTTGGACCTAGCTCCAAGCAGCAGATGTCTGTATACCACAGGGCACGTCTACACAAGATGTTTACTGTGGAGTTTTCTAGTTAGCTCCATGGATAACACCTCATGCTATTAGGTTGCAGGAAATTAACTCTGCAGCAGGGAAGTATTTGTAAATAAGTACTATGCTACTGTGCAGTTATTTACCCCACAGTAATGCATATGTAGATGCTGACCCATGTATAAATTGCAGTTGGGGTCCTGTGTGGGCCAGAGATGGGGTTTAAATGTCCCCTCCCCCAACTTAACTTGCCAGCGCCAAGCCGGGGCCTGGCCATGCCCCCTGCTCTCCAAAGGGAGAGCAGGGGGAAAAGACTGGCAGGGGCTGCTTCACCCTGGCTGGTGTCCCGTGTGAGTCAGGGATGGGTTCTAAACCCCTGGCCATGCCATCCCCCTCCCAGCTGTCTGCTCCAGTGGGCAGTAGGGAAGAGCCTGTGAGGGGCTGCTTCCCCCACCAGGCAAACCCCACCTGGAGTCCAGACCTGGGTTTCCTCCACCACCTCCTTCATTCTGATACTACATCCAACCAGGATTATCTTAAACCAGTTTCAGCCATTTTAAAAGTGGTTTAAGTGCACTGAACTTCTATTGTGTTATGGATTTGAACTGGTTTCTGATCACTTTCATAGATTTCATAGACATTAGGGCTGGAAGGGACCTTGAAGATCATCCAGTCCAGCCCCCTGCCCCAGGGGCAGGAAGTCAGCTGGGGTCATAGGATCCCAGCAAGATAAGCATCCAAATGTTTCTTGCATGAATCCAGAATATGTGCTTGCACCACTGCTGAAGGGAATCTATTCCAGGCCTTGGGGGCTTGGACAATAAAGTTTTTCCTTATGCCCGGCCTAAAACGGTCATGGAGGAGTTTATGACCATTGGTCCTTGTTATCCCTTGGGGCACTCTGATGAACAGATGTTCCCCCAGACCCTGATGCACACCCCTTACCTACTCATAGGCAGCCACCAGGTCACCCCTGAGCCTGAGCTTTTCTAGGTTGAAGAGTCCCATGGCTTTCAGCCTCTCATCATAAGGCCTATTTTCTTGCCCTCTGATCATGTGTGTGGCTCTTCTGGACTCTCTCAAGCTTCTCCCCATCCTTCTTGAATTGTGGAGCCCAGAATTGGATGCAGTACTCCATCTGCAGCCTCAACAAGGCCGAGTACAGCGGGAGGATGACATCCTGAGCCTTACTCGAGAAATATCTATGGATGCAAGCCAGAGTTTTGCTTGCTATACCAACTGCGACATCACATTGGTGGCTCATGTTCATCTTGTGGTCAATCATGACCCCCAAGTCTCTTTCAGCAGTGGTGCTAGCAAGCGTAGCACTGCCGAGCTTATAAGCGTACTGCAGGGTTTTTTTTCCCCAAGGTGGAGTACCTTGCATTTTTCAGTATAATGTTGTCAGGCTTATATCTGCCCACTTACTAAGCTTACCCAAGTCAGTCTGGATCACTAGCCTATCCTCAGGTGTGGACACTATGTCCCAAAGTTTAGTGTCATCGGTGAACTTGGCCAGTGTACTTCTGACACCAATGTCCACATAGTTGATAAAGATGTTAAAGAGAACCGGTCCAAGGACAGAGCCTTGAGGGACAGCACTGGTCACGGAGCACCATAATGATTCACTTCCATCGGCTACTTCCATCGACTAGACTTCAAGTGGTTTATGTGTAACTTCTGTCCCTAGCCTTAGAGACATGATGATAGCAACCCAAAGTGACCGTTGATTCCCAGCTATTCATGAAGGTATGGCAGACACAGTGAGAAGTGGCTCTAGTTTTGGAAGTTGAATTCCAGCAATAGGGATAGTTGGTCATCTGATCAAAGCCAACTTTGAAGGCATTTTTCAGGGTCACTTAAATAGACATACAGTAGGCCAAGATTTTTAAAGCTGATTGGTGGTTTTAGATACTTTTGTTCTTGGCAGTCCAGCATGAGACATTTTACCAGGGTTGGTTTTCCTAAATCCATGAGCATGTGGCATACTCAGATGCTCTGAAGAGTCTCTGACTGGGCTCTAAAACTGAAGCAGCCTGAATCACCAGTTGCTTGAAAGTCAAGGATAGTATAATTTGTTATAAAAAAAAAAAAAGCCCAAGTCCAGTTTTTTTAACTTTTTAGGCCCAACAAAATCGTTGAAAACTTAATGAATGATAAAAAAGTAGGATACTGCCTAGCACTGAAAAACAACCCTCCTCACATCTGAATCGTTAATGACCCTTGGAGAGAAAAAAAACCCTCTAACTGCCATTCCCACCTAACACCTGAGATCTTATACACCTGCCAACATCTAACATCTTATACACCCACCAACCAAGCGGTGGGCCTTGCTCCATGTTTTGAACATGAAGGAAGAAAGATGCTTGTGGGACCAGAAACAGGAGTTAATTCCAGTTTTCCCCAATGATATTAAATCTGAGAAGTGCCCACCAACTGGGGCATTTTCTGCAGCACTAGATCTCTCCTTACCTTCTTTTCCCAGACATTTGCCTCAGTAGCATGCCTCACTTCACACACACAAAGGATAACCCATCTTCACACTTTTGCTCTATCTAGAAGGAATGGCTGCCAGAAAGGCATAATGGCTCTTTTTGTACATGAAAAGATTAAAACTCCAAGGACTATGCTGTTTAGAGACACAGGAGGTCAAATTGTGTTCATTTCATTACAGATTGTCACAAAGGACACATACAGAGTTCTCTCACGAAAACTACCTTTGTTTTTCTTGTTTTGTTCTTTTACACTACAATAAAAATCCTTTCAGCCAAAAGCACCTCTTGTCCACCGTGTATGAAGAAACATATATTATACCAGCTAAAGTTTACACTTCTGAGAAGACACCCTCTGGGTGTATACTATATACAGTTTTCCTATAATTAAACAGAGGGTGGTAGTCTATATTTAGAAGTTATCAAATACCCGCTCTATTTGCCATTTTGCCCATGTTATCAGTGTTTGTCCCTGCTCAGTTATGTGTCCTTCAGCACATTACTGAATTTCTTACCAAATGTCATAAAATGACGGGGACATCTATATTGTTTTAGTAAGGAGGAGTACAGTTTGAGTATGATGGGAAATGTTTACAACACAGGGATGTGTACATCGTGTGTGACCTTTGCAATGTAGAGCAAAATATGTGTGCTAATGTATCTACTGGGATATAGGTGATTTTGCACATACCTGCCACTGGACATTTAAGTGTCAAAGAATGTTAGTCACCGATTGTGTTAAGGAGTAGGTGACTGGAGTTTTGAGGATCTCAGGGGTACCTAAATGTTGTACCTAGGTGCCCAAGTCCCTCTATTTATTTAGCCCTTAGGAGCCCTGATGCAGCTGAGCTGCTTGGAGCTGTGGCGCCCAAACCCTCTATGGCATATTAAACTAGACATTCCCTACTTTTTCTCATGTGCAGAGCTTGATCTGGTAGGTGTTCTCTGAACATGTCTCTCACATGCAAAAGGCAGGTGGGGACAAGACTCTTGGGCAGGCTGTCATGCACATGCACTGTTACAGCCAATCACCAGTGAAGCCCATTCTGCAAGCAGTATGAGAGGCCCCACTGCAGCTATGTGTGGTCGATCAGCTGGTGATACACCATGGCCTGCAGATAATAGTGCACAGGGAGAAAAAAAAAAAAACAGACTCAGAATGAATCATTCCAGAGTAAAACACCTTGGTAAACAGAGAAGAGGCTATTTTGAGATAGTACGACTTATTTATACAGCAACCATACATACTTAGCCTGCCTCCCTTTGTTAGTCATTTAGTAGTAACATTTTCAGTGTTGCTGAATCTTCAATGTTCACTGAAAAAAAGGTTTATGCAAATGTTTTCTTCCAGCTCTACCAGTCAGCTGGTGAGTGCAGGGACTCTCTCTTAAGTTTTTTAGGGAGTAGCACACTGGGGCCCTGACATCTAGGTGGCATTTTAAATAAACAAACAAATAATAATTAGCCAGGTAGGTGACTATTACTTAATTAGGGTTAATCTGGGTTAAACGTGACATAATTTTCTATGTTCTTTTTTCTGATTTTTTCCCCTGAAGCGGGCCTGATTTCTCTCTCATATCTTTGAAATATCACGATCACAAATATTTTCTACAAACATCCTCAGATCAAAAAATGTAAAAGAAAACTTAAATGAATAAATGTAAGCTGGTAGCCAGACAGCAGCTGGATGCTTACTGGGGACTTAAGCATCCTGCCATCTGCTGGTCCTGCCCTCTGTGTATATAATGCTGAATGTTGCTGTATGTGAGACTTCATCTGCAAAAAGCAGTTATATCAGGATAGCATAAAGGGAACCTGTTTGCCTGACTGGGACAGTGCTGAGGTTTTTTCAGCTGGAAGTTGCTTTTTTCTTTGCCATGTACAAGCTGTTCTCAAGCACTTATTTGGTATCAGAAAGTAGTTGGAGATAAAAGACAGCTCAGCAGTAGTGATTAATTACATTACACCCTATTGTAATTATAAATTCCAAGTCAATCATCATTCTGGATGTCTGAGGAAGCTCAGCAAACAGGGTGGAGTGTAGTCAGACATCCATATTAAAGTGTTCCAACGAACACCCAACTTACAAGGAATGTCTCCAAGGGTTTGTCTAAACATACGCTCCACTATTTTTGCCCTTTGGGCAGAAAGTACATGTAATCAGGCAGACTCACAGGATAGATCTGTAACTGACAGTCAGTTTAACTCTACTAAACGCTTTCTTACCTATTAATATTTCCCTATGGCTCAACTTTTCCATCCATGGAAAAAAAGGTGAACATGAATTTAGCTCATGGCGAAGCAAAAGCTAGAAGCTTAGGCTCTCTGCAACATGGTGCCTTTGCATTTTGAGAGAGGGGAATTGTTTAGGATGAAAGTTTCACCAAATGTCTGAAGTGTTGGAGAGCTGGAATTTTTTTTGCAGAATTGTGTCTATTCCTGAAATCAGAGCTGGCTGTGGAAAGAGTCTGCAGCTCTGTGCTAGGGAAGCTCACGATGCTCAACCAATACCTGGCTCTTCATTTGGTATTTCATTCAGAAATGGTTCCTTCTGGGCTCAGATGACACAGCTGTTTCCACAGTCATTTTGCTTCACTGGGTCCTCCTAGGCAAGGATAGCATCAGTAAAAGCACTGAAGTTAAAAATAAATAAATACATAAATAACAGGTTTTGAGTTGCTGCAACATCATTTTGATGGATTCTCTATGGCAATATTGTACTGACCTTTTACTGAAGGTAAAAGACTCTTGTTTTACTTTATTACATAACCAATTAACTAACTGAATAACTAATGACATTCAGCATAATTGGGTGGCGAGATCATAGACCTACCAAAAGCAGAAAATTCAATAGATTTAAGAGGTCTCAGAGCCAGTTAGTGCTCCTCTTCTCACTTCTCATTTATATCAGCAATGTGTCACTTAGTGTTACCTTAAGTGTTACTCTAATTCCACAAAACCAGCCTTTTGATGCTGACGCACATTGTGTACTTAGTGGGCATGTCTACATGTGACCCTACATCGCCAGAGCAATGTGCTCCCTCGCTATCCTAAAAATAACTGTGCACTGCTAGCACGGTACAGTACAGGCTGTTACTGCACTCTTACTTCCAAAAGGAAGTACTAAATGATGCCGCAGTAACAGTGATGCCACAGGGACATGTGTAGATGCGCCCAGTGGGTGCATCTACACGTGCCATTAATGCACAGCACTAAACTGCAGAGCAATAAGTTTATTGCTCCATAGCTTATTGCTCCTGGGAAGTTATTGGGCACATGGTTTACAAGTGCACCCAGACCTCAGCACATTGAGCCGGGTTGTAGAAGCCCTGGCTGGAATGGGTCCCAGGGGGTCAGCCTACCAGCCTGGGGCTGCTCCAAATGGGCTCAATGTGCTGCAGAGGGGCTGGCTGGGGCACGAGGGTGCTTCAGCATGGAGTCAGCTGGCAGACATCCCCAACACTGAAGCACATTCATGTCCCAGACAACTGGATCAGCGCCTACACATCCACTGCTGCACACACACAAAAAACTCCACAGCAGGATATTATTTGTATTTACAAGTCCTACCCTGCTGTGGAGTATAACAGGGGTACCTCAATGGTCTGGTCTCTGCCTCCAGTCCTCCCTGTCTCTGGGTTGCCTGGCTGCTTCACTTTCCTGCCACACCTTGATGTAAATAAAGTTCAGTTGTTATTTAAGCAGGAGCCTACCCATTTTCATGCCCTCTTGATCACTAGGACTTTAGTATACATTCTGATCTCCCCTTACATGTGTCCCATACCTCACTGATGTTACACTTCGTGTTACCTCTCTGGTCCAAGGTCCAGTGCAAACTGGGCACACAGTTAGCTCTCTTCCATGCTGCCCCAGAGGACCACTCTCATGCCTTTCTCACTGGGGTTCCTTTCATTCCACCGGCTCTCACCCAGTCTCTTTCACACTGCCCTCTCTCTGGGGCCACACTCATACCACCCTACCTTTCTGGCTTCAGGCTTATCTCCTCACACTTCAGTTAGCCCTGGCGTAGTATTTTGGGCATCTCCCACTACCCTCACCTGAGTGTTTGCTGCACAATTCCTCAACTATCAGCTTACTTTGATCCTGCCCACTCTTGGGGTCTCTACTCTTGCCCACTCTCGGGACCTCTGGGGTCCCTCGCCCCCACTCTGGAGCCTACCGCCTGGTTCCCACTGCACACCCCAGGGTGGCCCCAGGTCCCTCCTCTGGCTTGGGCTTTGCCTCAGGGCTCCTACCAAGCTTGGTCTCCCCCTGCTCTGCTGGAACACCACCAGGGCTGTGAGGCTGGGATTATGAGGCACCCTTACTCACCTTTCACCAGAAAGGTAACTGGCCTGGCATCTTCTGGGGGCTCCTATGCCACTAGAAGCCCCACCAGGTCACCCTGAGTGACCCACCAGGTCACTCAGGGTGCGGTTTTAGGTCTTACCCAGGACCAGGAGCCTCCAACCTTCCCCACAGCCCCTCCCTTACCTCCAGTGTTCCACAAGCCGTAGCTTGGCCAGCTGACGCTGCTGTTCTCCTCTGCAAGCAGCAACTACTGGCTTCATATAGCTGGCCTGTGTTTGAAAATGGCCAACCTCATCAGCCACCTGGCCACTCCCTGCTCCAGCCATTAAAGTGGCAGGCACAGAAGGTGCACTGCCACATGGAGTTTATTAGTTTTGTGCACCTGTTATGTCCCCTGATGCTATTATGGGTCTTGCACCAGCTATGCAGATTAAGGCATGGTTGCTCTTAACTATATGTTAATGTAGTAAAACCTAACAGTTACAATTCTAAATAAAAAAGCCAAAATAACCTAAGCAGTTACAATTCGAGTACTGTAGTTAGTCAAAAGCAAGACAACATGCTCACCACTCCAAGATTTAACAAATGCGACATCACTGGATGTCCATGAGGTCTTGTCCTGGGTTCTCGGATCCTTTGTCTGAGTTCTGAATCTTCGATTGGTGACCGGATCTTTCAGGAGTCGGTTCTGAAGGGTGTGCTCTCTCACCTCTCTGTTTATGCCACATAGCTTGCATTTTCTTAATACATAAATTAGCTTAAGCCATCCTCCTAATGCATATTAATAATCTTGCTTCTGTTTGCTAAATATGGTTACCCTTAACAAGAATTTTGTATTCTGATGTAATTTTTTCATTCTTAGGTGAGGGTAGGTTTTGTTCTGACTGTTCCTCTTTCGCCCAGGCTATATTTATTCAATTTAGTTAGCCAACTTCCCAGTTTGTTTTAAATCAGGGACAGGATTTTTCTGTCTTCTTCTTTCACTGGGTGCAAGTCTCGATCATAATTCAAGCTAAGCTAAGCATGCAGCATAAGCTAAATACAAATGTCAAAACCTAGGCCTGAAGGCCTCTGTGTCCCAACATCCTAATAGGGATGCACGGGTAGACACTGAGATCTTTACTATATAGTTAATCAGTCAACTGCACAGTAAATGTCGTGTGTAGATGTGCCCAGTCTGTATGGGAAATGCAGTTTTTCAGGACAGCCAAGCTGTCATCTTGTACCACACACGTCTCTTTCTCTACAATGGATATTCTGAGGTAAGTCCATTGCTGGTCATTCAAGTGATTTCAACAGCATTACATCACAGTTAAATCTGCTCATATTCAAATTATCATCAAGACCGGGACCTATGAGGTGGGGTTAACATGGAGAAATACAGTGAAACTACCACTCTATTACAGTTTTTCCCTTTACCGGCCATTGGATGATACCTATCACCTGAAGGCTTTAGTCACGGAAGTGCTGCACTATTGCAGGAGTAATACTTATGATTTCAGCAGCAATTTGACTCCTCTAAATGCGGTACAATCCTGAGCTAATTAATCCTTACAACACAAGAGCCCTATTTAAACCCTATTTATATTTAGCCCTATTAAAACAGATGGCGAAACCCTGGCACAGAAAAATGTGTGTCCAGGCCACCCAGCAAGTTCGCACCATAGCTGCAGCCAGAACTCAAGAGACTCCTGCTCCCAATTCCTTAGCCTAAATCACTAGACCATGCTGCCTCCCTAGTGCACAGGGACATTTTTAAATAAAATTCCTAGACAAGGAAAACCGCACAAAAGCTTTGAAGCTGGGAAAGAGGTAAACATCACCTCATGCTATATTTAGTAACTGATCGTGCAAACCACAGGAAAAAAACCCCCCACCATGTAGATCTGAGCCAAAAAAATTTCCTTGCCGGCAAATTTAATGGGTATTTGGATGCCACATCTTTTCATTGTGTGCTGCAGGATGCACAAAGTTGCTGCAGTGAAAGTGCACACGGAAGCTGCCTATAGGTACAAAGTTAAGCTCTTACTGCAGGGACTAAAAGTAAATCTCTAAAGTACCCAGTCTGATTGCTCCCTTCTTTGCAAAACTGGGGCAGAGTCGGATACAGGTGGGGAATGGGTATGTCTAAGGAATGGAGGGTTAAGTACATACTCTCAGGACCTAGATTGGCTACTAGGTAGAAGTTATTCGATAGCTACTTGGTCACATAGGTGTTCATGAACAACTGGGGTCTTCCAAGCTTCCTGCCATGCTCAGCACCTTTGAACATGTAAATGCAAAGCCTTATACCTGCTTTTAATCAGGTCTAAACCTGAGACAGATAGTGGACATTTGCCTGTACAGATAAAAAATATAGGGACATAGGATTGGAAGGAGACTCCCATTAAGTCCAAGCCCCTGTGTTCACAAGCAGCCATTTATCTAAAACATTAACCAAATTATCCATCCCCACCCCTCTTACATAACAGACTCCCAAAGTACCCCTTCTAAAAAGAAAAGAATCCCCTGTAATAGGCCACAGGGAGACAGCAGGGGAGAAAAGAGTCCCATTGATAGTAGGCTGAAACTAGCTCATATTAATCTAGGAAGATGACTATTACTAGGGAGCTACCAAATTCATGATTTTGTGATTTTTGTGAAAACCGTGAATTTGACAGGTCTACCATGAAAAAAATCTTCTCCCTGCGAAAAAGTATGAAAAAAGCAAGCAAGCAAGGAAAATAACAAAGAGCTGCAAATAGAGGCAGGAAGCCCTGGCATCATGAAGCACCAGGAGTGGGGAAGTGGGGAGAAGGGAGGAGACAGGGAGGAGAGGATTGGCCAAGGGGCCCTGGAAGTCTTGCCCCTCCCTGGAGATTGACAGGTGGCCATCTATTAATCTCCAGGGAGGGGTGGGACATCTGGGGCCCCTCATCCAATTACAGTTGTGGGGTGGGGGGCAGGGGGAGAGGGAGGGTCTGCTGCAGAAATGGAGCCTAGCACTGAGCTGGAACCACAAAATCCAGAGGCAGCCTAACCATTACTTCTCTAATTATTACTTCTGCTAGAGAGGGAGGCAAAACCTTTGCCTTCTGCCATGCACACACACAATATAATATGAGGAAAAAACTCCTTCCTGACCCCAAGCCTAGCAGTCACTTTGACCCTGAACACATTAGCAGGACCCCCAACGAGGCATTTGAGAGGTTTTTCAGAACTTCTGGGAGCACAAGAGGATGCAAAATGTACAGCTAGTTTTTGTGATCTGTTTTATATAGTATATAGTACAGGTTCCAGATCCTCAACTGATGTAAATTAATCCAGCTCCATTGAAGTCTCTTGAAGTCAGTGGAGCAGGAGTGATTTACAATTGTTGACTGTTGGCACTGGAGGTTCTCCAAAAGGAAATCTGATTTTACAATGTAGCTTTCCTGTGCTTTCTAACAGGGAGTTGAGGCAGAGAGATGAGGGGGGCTGGCTTACTATGGAAAAATGTTTCCAATATATCCAAAGGCAATTACAGTCCTGTCCTATGTTGTGCGTCCACCTACTTAGGAGAATTATGTCCAGTTACATCATTCCATTGTTTCTGCTAATGCCAAGTATGTGTCGGCATCCTTCCTCTCAATGGTTAAAATATTTTCCTGTTTGTTCACTCCTGCTTCTAAACACTGCACATCATGAAAACTGCACGAGACGTCCCTTCTGTCAAGACACTTTGTCCCGTTCATCATGTCTGCCTGAAGCTGTTTGCAACAACAAACATACTCCTTATGGTTAAAACAAAAGGAGAAATAGCAGCATGAGGCAGGGCCCAGTACAAACTCGAAACTGAAATGTGGAACTTAGAAGCATTTTTTGTCATGTGCCTGTTCTTTTGGCTTATGGGAAGCCATGGTTGTGAGACATGGATATTTTCCCCTACTCTTTTAGATGCTTTTCTGAGTGCTTTTAGTGCCAGTAACGATACCAAAAATTGGCAGCCCAGATACCTGCTAAGTCCCAAAGAGATGGGGACAGCAATGCAAGCTTCTTTGTATTCAAGAGTCAAAAACTCTATGGAATTTAATTCAAGCTACAGCTCAAAGCCCAAGATCAGCCTGGCATACTCAGGGCAATTAAATGGAAATACTTAATACTTAAATATCAAGTACCAAAATGCTCAATATTCAAATCACTAACCTTTGGATTTCAAAATCAGCACTACATTAAGATAAGCAATGTTGCACCAGGTCATGTTTTACTCCATTTGGATGTAGTCCTTTGCAATCGTAAAAGTTAGAAAACAACTTTTTCAAAGAAAAGCTTCAATTCTGCAGATATGGATGAGACACTCAGAGCTGAATTAGTTCAGCACAGTGCTGCTTGGTGGGACAATGCAATCCTATTTCTACTGCCCCATTAAAGTATTCCGAAGCCCCTTAGGCAAGAGAAGAGCATCCAGCCCTATGGCTTCTACAGTCCTTTAGTCTTTCTTTGGTTTGGCCAGTTGGGGCTGACAAATATTTTCTCTTTCAAGGTTTCACTAGTGCCCTTGGATGTATATGAGTTGCATCTATTGCTGTGTGTAACAGGTAGCCAGAGGCTCCTGTTACTTGAAAGGGTGATGCAGCAGGCTAAGCTGGCTGTATGAAGGCTAGCAGCTAGGAAGCAAACTACCTGCTAGAATGCTAGCTACCAGCAGTAAGCTGCACAGGGAGTAGACATCTAGGCTGCCCAGGAGCAAAGAGCTGCAAGCAGCTCAGCTAAGACACCATGGCAAAAGGCAGGCTAGTCATCAGGCCTAAACAGAAACACGTGTAGCTGGCTGGAGAGTCACCTGACAGGAAGGGGTGGATCTTTAGAGGCATATAAAGCCAGTGCTTGGGGGCAGCCAGGCAGTCTGGCCCTGAATGTGACAGGGAGAGGAGCTGCTGAGCAGGGTGGCTATAGGGGAATGACTGATTGATATGCCTTGTGAACTGCAAATGAGGAACTTGTATCTTGAAAGGAAGCGTGACCCAGTCCAGTGAGAGTATTATTATACAACCAGTGGGCTTCTGTTTACATTCAGATTAAATTGGGGAACTGGATGTGGCAATAAGAGTGATGAAAAGACTACAGTGTTGTGCTTTATGTAAAAGAGGAGTATGATTGTTCAGAGCTCCAGTATGAAACTGGAGACAGACCTGTTGAAAGTTTCTGGGTTAGAGTCAGAGGGGAGAACACCAAGGGTGATGTGATGAGTGTACAGACTACCACACCAAGAAGGTGTGGTGGATGAGGCTTTATTTAAACAGCTAGCAGAAGTTTCCCAATCATAGGCGATGGTTCTCACGGGGACTTCAATCACTCTGACATCTGCTGGGAGGGCAATACAGCAGTGAGTAGGCAATCCAGGAAGTTTTGGGAGTGTTGGGGACAACTTCCTGGTGCAAGTGTTGGAGAGACTAACTAGGGGCCGTGCTCTTCTTGACTTGCTACTCACAAACGGGGAGGAATCAGTGGGGAATGTAGTAGTGGATGGCTACTTGGGCAGTAGCAAGCACAAGATGATTGAGTTCAGACTCCTGAGTAAAGGGAGGAAGGAGAGCAGCAGAGTATGGACCCTGGGCTTCAGACAAGCAGACTGACTCTGTCAGGGACCTGATGGGCAGGATCCCCTGGGAGGCCAGTCTGAGAGGGAAAGGAATTCAGAAGAGCTGACTGTACTTTAAAGAAACCTTACTGAGGGCGCAGGAACAAACCATTTTGATGCGCAGGAAGACTAACAAGTCTGGCAGAAGACCAGTTTGGCTTAGCAGGGAACTCTTCAGTGAGCTAAAACACAACAAGGAAGCTTGTAAGTGGAAACATGGACAAATAACTAGGGAGGCATATAAGAACATTGCTCGGGCATACAGGGATGAAATTAGGAAGGCCAAAGTGCAGCTGGAGTTGCAGATAGCAAGGGAGGTGAAGGGTAGCAAGAAGGGTTTCAGAAAGTATGTCAGCAAAAAGTGGATGTTCAGGGGAAGTGTGGGTCCTTTACTGAACGGGGGAGGCAACACAGTGACAGGATGCAGAAAAAGCTGAAGTTCTCAATGCCCTTTTCACCTCAGTCTTCACAGGCAAGGTCAGCTTGCAGACTGTTGCACCTGGCAACACAGTTTGGGGAGGAGGTGAGCAGCCAACAGTGGTGAAACAATAATCAGCCCCCAGCCTGTACCAGTGCATGGGCTTTGTTCCATCCTAAGTGCAGGACTTTGCAGTTATCCTTGTTGAACCTCATCAGATTTTTTTTTGGCCCAGTCCTCCAATTTGTCTGGGTCACTCTTCATCCTCACTCTCGTAGTAGCCCTAGTAGTCAGTGTATCTACTACTCTCTCAAGTTTGGTGTCATCTGCAAACTTGCTGAAGGTGCACTCTATGCCATCTTCCAGGTCAGTGATCAAGGTATTGAACAAACCAGCTCCAGTACCGACCCCTGGGGCACTCCACTTGATACCAGCTGCCAACTAGACATTGAGCCCTTGATTACCACCCTCTAATCCTGATGCTTCAGGCAGTTTTCTATCCACTTGATATAATTATAGGCTGCCACCAAGTCCCCCCTAAGTCTTCTCCTCTCCAGGCTGAACAGTCCCAAGTCTTTCATCCTCTCATATGACCTGCTCTCTAGGCCTCTAATCATGTGCATGACCCTCCTTTGGACTCTCTCAAGCTTCTCCATATCCTTCCTGAAGTGCGGTGTCCAGAAGTGGACTCAGTACTCGAGGTGCCTCCAGCTCCTTAGCTTGCCTGAGAGAATGTTGTGCGAGACCGTATCAAAAGCCTTGCTAAAATCAAGGTATACCACATCCTGGTCTCCCCACATCCACAAAGCCAGTTATTGCATCATAGAAGGCAATCAGGTTGTTTGGGCAATACTGGATACTGCAATAACAGGCGAAAGCCAGCCCTGACACCCTTCCTTTCGTGCAAAAAAAACTCTGCACTTAATCTTAGCCGAAAAGACTGAGATGCTGATTGATGGGAACCTTTTTATTATTATTATTACAAAACAACTAAAAGGAACTACATTAACATAAAACAAACGTCCCTTAAAATGGGACCTTATTTTTTCTTACATCTCTTTTCACCCTTAACACATCAACCACTCATGAACCACCCCAACCCAGGAGGAAGCAACAACTTTCACTCTGTCCCTTTGTCCTTTTAAAATAAACACCACTATTCTTGTTTCCTCCATCTCTTCTCTACCTTCTCTTTTCCAATCTCATGCACATCTTCATCCACATAGTATTTCAGTTCATAAATTACCAACCCCAAACATTCTCTTCTGGTGAAAGCCAGACCCTTGACCAACAGTAGATTTCTCACTTTCCATATCACTCCTGTCATACAAAGTAGTATGGCTCTTACTCTCCATGTCTTCAGTCCTTTGGGCATTAGCCCATACAACACCATTTCATATGTTAAGTCACCGTTCATATTGATTGCCCTCAAAAAATGATTTACTCCCTCCCACACCCCTTTAACAAAAGGAGAGTCCTGAAATACATGTGCAGTACAGATTCTTCAGCCCCACATCCCTTTCTCAAGGATGCCACTGATCTTACCATGCCCCATTTATTCTGAATGCCCCTTGCAGGAAAAATGTTCCATATCATCATCCATATAATATCTGAATATTCTCCTTTCTCTCTATTATCTATCACTTCTTTCCACACATTTGCCATCTGTCTTTCCATCAGATCCCTAACTATTGTTATCTTATTTTTCTTTCTTATCATATTAATCACCTTATGGTCTTTCAATCACTCTAATTCCACTCCCTCAACTTTATTTACCCTTAGGAAGCTGTCCATCCTTGCATAGCGGGCTGGTGGCTGCCACACCACTGGGGTGTTCGTCTACCCTGTACATGCCACATCTTCTTACTGTTCTTTCCACCAGGTAAGAGCAGAAACATGCAGTCTTCCCCACTCCCTCCATTATCTCTTTACAGAACATACTTATAAAATAGGTATACACAAAGTGTTCCAAATCTGGCATCCCACACTTTCCTAATTTCCTGGCTTTGTATAGCTCAGGGGTGGGCAAGTATTTCAGCTGAAGAAGTGCTTAACAAGTTTTGGTGGGCTGCTATGGGCCATAGGGGTAACGCCACCCCTTGAAAGTTGCCTCGCCCCTGATCACCATATTGGGACTGGAAGTTCCACCCCGTAACTCCTGATCTTTGGTACTGGAAGTCCCTCTACCCCCACCCACCCAAATACTCCTTCTGGGAGGGTGGGTAGGGAGGAGGTTGCCATCTTAGAATAAGAAAAACCCAAATCATACACTAAAGTCAAGCACCTACTATAAAATATTTTAATTTTAATACAAAAAATATTGTGTAATGATTTGTGTTTACATAGTTTATATAGAGGTGATTGCATAATAACTCAAAAAAACCTTACTCTTGTATACTGTGTGTGTGTGGATGGTGGGAGGTGTATGTGTGGATGGTGGGGGTGTGTATGGTGGCGGGGTGTATGAATGGTTGGCGGGGTGTATGGTGGGGAAGTGTGGGGAGTTGTGAGAGGGTATGGCTGTGTGTGAGGGGCACAGGTTATGTTGGGGTGTGTGTATATGTCAGTGGGGGTTGTGGGGGCAGGGTGTGGGTATGTGAGGTTTGTGGGATGTGAGGGAGGGTGGGGGGTATGGAAACCCAGCCACACTCCCCCACTTGATTCACAGCCCCCACTGCTGGCAGCAGCAGCAGCAGGTGGGGGTGCTCAGGGCGCTTATGCCTGGCACAGGCTCTGGTGCCCGGTGGGGCATGGCTCTGGCCAGCACTGCAGGTGGGAGGGGGCAAGGAGCAAAGTCTGTCCGGCCACCTCTATTGCAGGGGCTCTGTGCAGCATGCCTGGAGCTCCCACACTCGCATCAGGGGAAGCCACGCACTGAACTCCGCAGGAAAGCAAGCGGCAGGGCTCCCTCCACTCCCGTTGGAGTCCAGGGACCTGCATGGCAAGGGGCGGGGAAGGCAGCTGACTCCAGCACAAGGCTTCTCCCAGAGCAAGTGTGTGAGCTGCAGGCATGCAGTGTAGAGCCCCCACAATAGAGGTGTCCAGGTAGGCTGTGCTCCTCCCTTTCCCATGTGCAGCACTGGCCAGAGCCATGCCCCGCCAGGCACCAGTGCCTGCACCAGACACAGGTGCCCTGCGCCCCACCACCTGCTGCTGCTGCCCCACAATCCAGCAGTGGGTGCTGCAGACCGGATGTGGCCCACAGGCCTTATTTTGCCTGCCCCTGGTATAGCTCCATTCTGGCTACCCTTTCTCTTTTACTCCCTCCGCTCCAAAAAACCGCCACATATCTGTCTCTGTATCCTCCTTATCTGTTGCCACACTGGTGAATACGCCACTCCTGTGTAAAGGATGATTGGCAAGAGTACTGTTTTCACTGCAGCCACTTTATCCTTGAAAGATAATTTTCTACCACTCCATGATCTGTCTCACTCTTAACGTCTCCCACACCTTTGTTCCTTTCCCTTCAGTGTCCGTTAGGATACCTAAGATCTTGATTACAACTTCTATCACCTACAGTCTGAACTTCTGTAAATCCTCCTAATTCCCCACACCCATCAACATACTTTTCATTTTATTTAATTTTACCCCTGACACTTTACTGTAGTCCAATGTATGCTTCAATACCCTCTCAATTGATACATTGTCCCGATCCACTATGTTTGCATCATCCATGTATAACGCACATTTAACTTCTCCTCCTCCTTGTATCTTCACCCCACTTATTAGCTTATCATCATGAATTCTCTGCGCCAATGGCTCCATCACAAAATAATAGGAGGACAGGTGACCCTGTTTATATGGGGAATGCTTTACTCAAGTACCCATTTACCAGTGCTCGACCTCCTGCTTTACTGTATAGCACTTTGACCCATCCAGTCATCTTCACTGGAAACCCCATCCTCCACAAGACTTCAGACATGAAATCATGTTCAACCCTATTATAAGTTATTTTTCCAGGCCTAAATTCATTATTGCTGTGTTTCTTTTCTTCTCATGTTCCTCTGATATGACATCTCTCATTAACCGTAGGGTCTGGTATATCCTTCTTTCAGGAATGGCACATGTTTGTTCTTTTTGTATGACATCTACTAAACAGCCACACATTCTTTTGGACAATACTTTGGCCACCAATTTATAGTCTACATTTAAAAGTGTTATTGGCCTCCAGTGGCCTAACACATCTTCCTTTCCCTTCTTTAATATCAAAATTACCACACCTGCAAAATCCTTCCCTATCTCCCCACCCTACATTATTTCCCAGTATGTCTCTATTATATTTGTCCCTAGCCATTACCAAAATTTTTCATAGAATTCCACCAGAAGTCCATCTCTTCCCAGCACCTGCCCTCTCTTGCAAGCTTTTAAGCAGTCTTCCACCTCTCTCATTCTTAACTTCTCCTCCACTTGTTGGATCTTCCCTCTACTATTCCTTCCTTTATCTCCTCCAGGAACACCTTCATTTTTCCACCATCCACTTCTCTTTTTTTGTAGAACTCTTTATAAAATTCCTCTATCATGTCCAGTACCTTCACACTCTCTTCTACTCAGATTCCTTCTTCAGTTCTCACTGCCTTCAGTTTCTTCCTTCTTTTCTGCAGTTACACCAAAAAATACTTATGCCATCTTTTCCCCTTCTCCATGCAAGGTGTTTGATCAGAAATATTTCCTCACACATTTTCCTTTTCAGCCATTCTGCAGTCCATTGCTTTATGCTTTCCAGTTCTTCTTTCATTTGTACTCCACTTACTATCTTCTTTAATAACTCATGCTTCCTTGCCTGCAGTTCTTCTAACTCTTCCCCTTTTCTCGCTTCTCTTCGACAAATATTTCTGAAAAAATTATCTTGTTGTTCTCTTTATCGTAGTCCACCACTCCCAGATGCTTTTCTAATATCTCTTCAGAGTTCTCCATCCCTTATACAGTTCCACATAATCTTGACAGGTCGTCTCATCTTGTAATAATTGAACATTTAACTTCCACGTCCCTTTTCTCCTACCTTCATTTTTTCTAAACTCACTTCCATTCTCAGCATCTGGTGATCACTGAAGGTCACATCTAACATCTCCTTTTCAATCCTTAGCCCATTTGATGTTAATACAAATTCAGTCCTTAACACCTGTGTCCCCCACAGTTCCATCCTTGTAATCACCTTCTCAGTGGCTCATACATCCTTTAAACCGCCCTATTATATTTATCAGTACTTTTGACAAGCTGTCTAGCTCTCCATCCCCTCTCTTATCCCCCTCCTCAGAAATACAACTGAAACCCCCCACCAAAATTTACTGCCTACCTCCGTCTACATACACCTCCAATTTCTTAACCAGGGTGATTCTTCCTTCTATTTCAGCTAGTGTGTCCATATTAAACATCTCTAATACTTGCTTTCCAAATTCCACCACTACCCATTACAGTCTCCTTTCCACAATGACTTACACTTGCTGCATTTCTGCTTCCTTATACTTGATGAAAATTGCAACTCCATTCACTTTGTTTGCATTCAACCATGCCTGCCATGATGGTCCCCATCCCCATCTCTTTACAAAATGCTTTTAATCCCTCTCCCATGGGACTCCACACTCCTGCAAACATATTATGTCTGCTTTTACCCCACTTAATATTGGCATAATCTTATCTCATCTGTTCCCTGATAACACACTTCTGACATTTATAGATGAAACACATAAAGCCATGCTTGTCCAATTAAATTTCACGTCTCTACCACTTTACAATTCTTCTATGCTGCTGCTTGACACCTTCAGCTATAATCCTTCCCTTCTTCACATCCCCATAGTATTTGCCAGTTGTTTTACTGCTGTAACATTTAAGAAAGGTTCCCCTTTCCCCTCTCACCCACCTTTTCACTCCCCCCCACCTTCCCATCTCCATTAGACCCAGACCACATTAGCTCTGATGAGCTTTTCGTCAGCTCATCTCCCTCCCCATCTCTCTCTTTGTCCACCTTCTTCTTTCTAAGCTTCACAGGATGTTATTTCTATTTTTTCCCAATTTGGCGCTCTTCTTCTTTCTCCTGCTCTATCCTCACTCTTCCTTTTTCTTCCTGTATCATTCTCTCCACTTCCCTTCTCTCCCCTCTGTCTCAGTCACTTGGTACACTTATCTTTCCTTTTCCTCCCTCGTGTGTTGCCAGATGTATCACTTCACCTACTGAAATGTCGCTTTCTTCCTCCCTGGCTCTTCCTTCTTGTGGTGTCTCCTCCACTGTCATGCATTCTGACTCAACTCATACATCTTCCCCATTTTCTTTTTCCTGTCTCTGCTGCTTCTGTGTAGATCTAGCTTTATTTGAGAAGGGCCATGGGCATCAGCGCTGTAAGTGCCCCTCTTTCCTGCAAATAACACACTTCACTGTTTTTTGGCATTCTGCCCCCCTGTACCCTTTCCCTTCACATCTGTAGCATGTTGTATATCAGCAGTATGTGGCCAGGTATCCTTCCTGCCAACACTTGCTACAGAGTTTAGGCTGTCTGAAATATGTTGTAAATCCTAGTTGGGCCCTACTTGGATTACTGGCAGCACATGCATTATCCCACCAGGACTCCTCTACCACTTGAGCTCTCCAGGATCCTGTCCATATACAGTATTTATCATGTATCTTCTCAACATACATAATTTTTGTACATCATTCTCCAACCATTTCTCTGTCTCCTCCATCTCAAGCATGCCCTTGTATATTTGAATAATTATTATCCTTTCTCTTGTCTTTTCTCCCACAATATAACTTATCCCCTTCAGTTCTTCTACTGCTACATGTCTTCCAAAAATCCTCATAACCTTCTCGGGTCCAATATGAAAATTCCCAAGACTGCCAGTTATGAAAGGCAACCAGGCTATTCAAATGTTCTGCTTTAACATCCAAAATTACAAACAATATTTTTCTATAAATTCATATCTATTCATTGTTTAACTTCTCTGTTTTACTTCCCCTGTTGCAACTGCTATTATTCTCAAGTGTAGATTACCTGCCACTCCACCTCTTGCTTCCTCCCATCTTCTTTCTCGTTTCAGATCTGGTTTATTCCTCCCACTAGTCTTCCTCTTCTTTTCAATTACTGTTTCATTCCTCATTTCTCCCTCCTGACCTCCTCTCCTCCTCTTCTTCTAGCAAATGGACTCTTCCATTGTGGATTTCTTCAATTAAGCTTCCCCTAATACTGCTGATCCCACCACAAATTTCTTTCCTTCCTTCTTTCATCTCTTCTTCCCCACCTTCGTCCATCTTCCATCAGACTCTTAATCTTCACTTCTGCTCTCAAATTTGCTTCTCATCTCTTGGTCCACATTCCCCTCCATAGCTGTCAGTCTCCTCTCCAAGAGTACCACCGATGCTGTTCCAGGCTCCAAGAATTCCTCCTCCATCCCAGTGCTCTGTCACTGTCCCCCCAGTGCTTCTGGCATCAATCCAGGCAGCATACCAGGCCTCTGCCTGGCCACTACCCTTTTTCCTAGCCAAAGGTGGCCAAGTAATATGAGTACTACCCTGCTGCAGAGCTTTTCATGCACAGCAGCACATGTGTAGATGCTGACTGGCTGGCTGGGGCACAAGGGTGCTTCAGTGTTGGGGCTGCCTGCCTGCTAGCCCCATACTAAAACACCCTCATGCCCCTGTCAGCTCCTCTGCAGCACACTGAGTGGGGCCAGAGCAGTCCCAGGATGCCAGGCTGACTTCCCAGGGCCCCCTGCCAGCCGGGGCTTCTGTGACCCAGCTCAATGTGCTGCAGTCACTCCATTGCTGCCCCTTAATAGCATATGTAGCCATGCCCGTAGGGATCTTTGCTGTCCAAAATGTAGACTTTGACTGATTCTAGATACCTAATGAATGTTGTGGCTGTGGGATCTGGCTCTAAGTGACTTGCCCAAAGTCACACCAGGAGCCTGTGGCAAAGCACAAACCTGGGCCCAGATGTTCTGCATCCCAGCTTAACAACTTAAGCCCTTAGACTGCCCTTTCTGCCAAGGGACAAGCTGGGTCTCGGTGTGAAGAAATCCCGCGTTGATTCTTTGGTTACTGAACCCTGGTAAGCTTTCAGTCTGTGGCTCAGTCTTGTATTTCATACAAACACATTCTAGCCTCTACTGTTTCCTTCTCAGTTCTCTATACTTAAACCTCTTATTTTTCAAACAACACTGATGTAATTTATCCTCATTGCCTTTTCTGTACATTGATATATAACATGAGCAGACACCTGCCATGCTGTGGCTCCCCTGGCTTTACCTTCCCTGTTCCAAGATTTCCTTTTAGAGAGCGGAATCAGGATTCTGGAAATTAGAGCCAAGGAGAACTATTAGGTCATTTCACATAGTATCCTCACCTTGACGTCACACGGCTATTAGGCCACCAGGCACGATAGCCTGTAAATAACATTTAATGCCACTATCGTGTTGCTTTATTCTCTTTAAAATGATTACTTCATTTGTGTAGAGATTAGCCATTTTAGAAACTTCCCTCCTTTACCTTTGTAGGATCTTCCACTTGTTTTTCTTACACATTGGAGTTTTCTTCTATCCTTCCCTTTTTGCATTTTCATTATTTTTTTATTTGTGTTCCCACTAACCCTGGTGCCACCTATTTAGCACTCCTTCCTCCTTGTCCATTTAGCTACCCTCTCATCTGCTTTGTCCTTCCTCCCTCTGCTGGTCACTATACAATTTTCCCCTCATCTGTGTATCTTTTCATCTCCAACTCAAAAGATTCAGCTCTGTTAAGTACCTATGGTGGTTCACCTCTCATCATGCACTCACCCACTACTGTTGGGTCAAGGACACAACTATTTCCCATAAACATTTATTTGAATTTAACCATAAATCTGTTCCTGCTGTTCCTACACCTGCTTTATGTTCATTTCCCATGAATACTCATGCATTAGCTTTATTCAAAATGATGCTCATACAAAGCCAATTTGAAGTCTGCTTGTTCATATGCATGCATAAAATAAGCTTGAATTCCTTAAACTCCCTTTTCCTCCAGAAAATATCCTACAGCACCTAACAGGTGTTAACGCTCACACCAACTGCCCCAAAAATTCCCCTTCCCGCCTTGCCTTGTTCTTCCTTGAATCTTGTTGCAAGGGCTTTACTGCTGTTACATTTTGTGCAAGGCTATGCTGTTTTACCCTATCAGCACCAGCTTGCTCTTGATCCATGACAACGATACAATCAAACTAAACAGCCCAGGATAAACAGATAAAAAGTTCATTCACTTTCCTGAGAAGCTTTTAAAAATACTTTCCTGGAAAACTCTGGACTAAGTTCTGTGTGACCTCCTCCAATTGTCCTGCAGGAGCTTAGCCCTGGTTTCTAGGGTTAATCCTACTCCCAGTAGCGCCTGCAACCTAAAATCTGGGAACATAGGAGCTGCCAAGCTAAGTGGGACAACTAAGACAATGTACCAAGCTTGGTCCTGAAAGCTTGTATCCATTATGCATTATGCAACCCTTCACAGTGGTCAGTACTTGATGATTATCCTGAAAGGCATGGTACAAAAGGAAAGGGCTTTCCTAAGCAACCCCTTCCCCCCACAACCTCCTCAAACAAACAAATTACCCCCCCCCAAAAAAAAACAAACAAAAAAACCAAACCTGTCCTGAGTTTACTTAGAGAGTAATTTCAAATTTGATTTCACATTGATAAAGCAATGTGAAAGGCTTTGTGGAAACTCAACATTTGCTTTAAGCCTGGTTTATTCCAATTTATCTTAAATTCAGTAGAAACTGGGTTATGCTCAAGTGCAATGAAGACTTCTTACATGACCACAAGGGTGTTTTTGTGATGATTTAACTAAATTGTTTTAGAAATTATCCAAGTTAAGTTAGGCGATTTCTCTCAGGCAGACAAGGCCTCAGTTGACTCACTTAGTTGTCACTCAGACACTGACATCAAGAAAAGTTTGTCTGAACAGATGCTGAGATAAGATATCAGAACAGGGCTGCGTTTTTAACCCATTGTCATCTTGCATAAAGTCGGCTCTTTCCCACCTCAAGTGATCAGCCTTTTTCTAGCTTTCTGTTGTGTGACCGAAGAACTTCAGATTAAAGGCAATGCCTAAGGAACAGCTTGATTCACAGGTGCCATCCAGCTTCCTCGCTCTTTTTTTCCTAATGGCAAGTTGCTGTGTCTCACTGATGGCTGAGGGGTGTTGGTAACCACTTGCTCTTTCCCATCTGAGTTTTGAGAGGGTTCAAAATTCCTTCCGCCCTCCAAGAATTAACAAGTGGTGGTTATTACTTGGCAAATTCATGAGACAAATGTGGCTCATCATATATGTTCTGCCTTGCTTCAAACAGCACCATACCATGACTCCTGGAGCCCTGGGCAAACTTTCAGCATAGGGCCCCCCTTTGACAGAGATAATGATAATAATAATTTTTAAATGACCATTTTCAGGCCCCCTTTCTATCCAGACCTGGGTAGCTGCACAGTTCGCACATGCCTGTGCCCGCAGAGCATGCAAATGAGCAATGAGAGTGTGAGGGGACCAATATGCTTGATCCAGCCAGCTGCAGAGAAAGAGCCTTGCTAGGTATATACCCAGCATGGTGAAAAGGAGAAGCCATCTCCCAGCTTCATCTCCAGGCTCTGACCAGTTACCAATCCAGGATATAGGGGAATATATTTTCACGCACTTCCCCATTTATGTTCCTGAGGGTTGCATGGTCATTTAATAGATTTCATAGACATTAGAGGCTGGAAGCGACCTTGTGAGATCACTGAGTCCAACCCCTCTGGCCATCCCTCCCTCGCCATAGGCAGGAAGTCAGCTGGGATCAAGTGACCCCAGCAAGAAAGACAGCCACATGTTTTTTGAATGAGTCCAGAGTAAGTGCTTGCACCACCTTGGGGTCGGGGGTCTGTTCCAGACCCTGGACACTCGCACCGCAAAGAACTTTTTTCTTATGTCTAACCTAAAGCGGCCTTGCTGGAGTTTATGGCCATTAGACTGTTATCCCTTGGGGAGCTCTGGTGAACAGCTGTTCTCCCAGGTCCTGGTGTGCCCCTCTTATATAATTGCAGGCTGCCACCAAGTCACCCCTGAGCCTTCTCTTTTCCAGATTGAAGAGTCCCAAGTCCCTCAGCCTCTCCTCATACAGCCTTTCCTCCAGGCCTTGGATTGTGCAAGTGGTTCTCCTCTGGACTCTCTCAAGCTTGTGCACATCCTTCCTGAAGTGGGGAGCCCAAAACTGGCCTCACTAAGGCCGAGTAAAGCGGGAGGATGACTTCCCTGGTTTTGCTCGAGATGCAACGGTGGATGCACGCCAGAGTTTGCTTTGCTTTGCCAGCCACAGCATCGCACTGAGGGCTGGTGTTCATCTTGTGGTCCATCAAGACCAGCCGCGGTACTAGCGAGCGTGGCACTGCCGAGCCTGGGGGTCTTCTTACAGAGGGGCAGCACCTTACACTTCTCTGCATCGAAGGCCCACCGGTTTTGATCGGCCCACCGCCTGAACCCTGCGGTGTGACCGCCCTCCCCCATAATTTGGCCAGTTCGCATCCGACTCCCGGATCCAGATCGTTAATGAAGAGGTTCAAGAGTACGGAGCCCTGAGGGGTCACCCAAATGTCCAGTCCCTGCATCTTCCAGACCCAGCATGGGCTAGACGCCCCGGGAACCGCGTGGCCGGCTGCTTTCGCCCTCCCCGCGGGCTCGGAGCGGCGGGGCGTGTCCGGGTGACGCCGCGGAGCTATAAAGCACCTGCCAGGCGCCGGGCTGGCTCCAGCAGCGCCGGTGAGCGGGAGCGGGAGCGGGAGGAGGCAGCCCGGGGAGCCCCCCGCGCCCCGGCCTGGGGACACCTCGGCTACATCCCCGGGGGAAGCGTCCTGTGGCGCGGGCGGAGCAGGGAGCTCGCAGCCCGGCGCCGCGGCTCACGCCTCTCTCCCCTGCTGCAGGTCTGGGCCAGGCTCCCCGGGAGTCCCACCTGGCCGCCGGGAGCAGCGGGCACCCGAGGACCAAGAGATGCTCCTGCAACAGCTGGCTGGACACGGAGTGTATCTACTTCTGTCACCTGGATATAATCTGGGTCAACACCCCCGGGTGAGCATGTTTACCGCGGTGGTATGGGGCGACCATAGGGTTGCTTTTGGCTGAAAAGGGACCTGAGTTGAGGAGAGTGAGAGGGTGCCGTGCTCCTCGGTCAGAGAGCTGCTTGGTGTCCCCAGTTAGAAGTGCAAGTGTCAGCCCCTTGGTGATGCTGGAGCTGCTCTCTTCTGGCAGCACCTTGTTTTTGCAAAGGAAGCAGTCGGACAGCTGGGAAGCTGTCCCCTTGACTGGCTTTGTTTCTCCCCCAGCAATCATTCTGCTGAAACTTCAGATCAGTAGTTTAAAAACCAGAAAACAAATGTGACTACTCCAACTTGCTGCAGGCTTCCCAGCTTGCACCTGTTACTCCAAACACTCCTTTTAAAGCTCTAGTATCTTTGGAGCTGTGCTGAATTGGAACTGAAGTCTTTTCATTGGGGAGTTCTCACTTCAAAAATTAAAGCCAAACTCAATGCAACATTCAGCCCTCTCTCTTTATATCCAGCCAAACAGGCACACTTACTCAGGTGTGGCTATAATTATACTGGCTAATGTGCAATCATTAATAACTGCTTGTTCTGAGAATAGCTGGCAGTCTCTGCCATGCCCACACGCTCTCCAGGAGGAACTTTAAGGGTGGATTGTGATTTAAAGATGGGAGGGAATGTATGCACATTCAAACTGATATCAAAGGGTAGTGTGATCAAAAGAGCCTGTTGTGGCCCCAGAGTGTTTCCTAAGCATATAAAACTATGCTGGGAAAAAGAAAGTCCTTTGTTTTCAAGCTCTTGCTGCTTGAGGAAATGCCACTAGAAACTTAGTTCCTATAATATTGCCGAGTAACATGTCCATAGGTTCCTAGGTTATAGTACTGAACCTGCAGCCTAATATGTGCTAGTTTGTTTTGGACCATGCTATGCTTATAAAATCTCTGTCGAAGGGGTGAGCTGGAGAATAGTAGCAGTTGGGGGAGAAGCTGAATTTAAAAGGCTTTAGACATACCATTGGCTTTTTCACCTTGTGTGTATGGATGGCTTTTTATTGTTGTAGTGCTGGCTTGGCTGCTTCCCAAGACTGCATTATAAACCTATTTGCTAATAAAATGTACTTGCTTATTTGATTTGTTTTGTTTTTAACAGACACACCGCTCCCTACGGCTTGGGACGCGCGCCAAGGCGTCGCAAGCGATCGCTGAACAGGTGTGAATGCCTGCACTCCAAGGACAGCATCTGCACTACTTTTTGCCAGGCAAAGCCTTGGTAAGCCCAGCGGGTCTCTAGGAAACTTTGGGACCGGTGGCATCCCCTTGCAGCCCACTACCAGACAAGGGGCAGCCTGAGATACAAGGTTTAGAATAAGGTCCCCATGTGAACTCCCTGATGGCTGCCCTATAACCAGCTGGAACTGGTCTAGTGGCTTTTTCACCCTTTCCAAAAAGCCCTGGCAAAGTGTCACAGGCATAACCTACACCCCTGCAACAAGCACAGTTTCATTTAATAGTCTTCTTGCTGGCTGGTATGAAACAATGTTACCTCTGTCCCCTGTGGTGCCAGCCCAAGTGAAGAAGTACTGTCTTGTGTAGTGATGGGGGTAATAGCTAGTACCAGTTGGCGGAATGTCCCTCTCTTGAAGAGACACCTTCCTTCCCCCTCCTCTTGGATAGCTCTCTAAGGTTGACAGGCCAAAAATACTACTTAATTTTTTGCTGGCAGATCCAGTCGTTGGTTATTCTGGTGGCTGGGGTAAACATTTGCAGTCCTTTCAGCTGCTTTGGTATGAAGCTTGCTTTGCGATAACAGAAAAAGACACTCTTAAAGAGACCTCAGTACTACTGGGTGCCAGGGTTTCAAAACCCAGGAGCTTTCTGCTGGTTTTTAAGTACCCTACCCAACCTAAATAATATCTAGTGTATAATTGGTAACTGTGGTAGGCTGAAGTAGGACAGTATTGTAAGAATATGCTTAACTTAGAGTGAGTGGAAAGCAGAATGTATATAGCAAATTTAACAATAGTGGACTTCCATTTTAAAAAAAAAATGGGAAAATTTAAAAATGAGGAGAAATCCTTGTAACTGCATGAGTTAAGGAAGAAATAATTCTGAGTGAAACTAAACTATGTAAACTGGTATTGGAAATAGTTGGGGTTTTAACTGCTGGGGTTTTCTTAAATGCATTGGACTCTTAGATTTGTGTGTGGTTTTTAAAGCAACAGTTACTCCATGTGTCATCCTACTGCCGAAAGCAAGAAGTTAATATGCATGTGTCTTTCCTTCTAGGTCTGTGAGGAACCTTAAACTCCCAGTAAGTACTGGAGAGTTGGGAGACAACCCCCACAGCAGTGACACAAAACATCCACAGTCTGATCTTCTAAAGGCACTAAGGTGAGAAGGAGTGAGCAAAATGTAACTGAGAGCAGGGTAGCAAGGCTTCTTATAAAGTAGTTGTCTTTATACACACTTAACCCATTTGAGTTCATGACATTTTAAAGCTCCCCTGAGTAATTTCTACTTGTACTTGCCTTTGTTGTCCTCTGTCTCCTGGTCAATCACTGTGCAAACCTCTGATTTATAGTAATGCTAAAGATGAAAGGGGACACAGAACACCCTCTTGTCCATGTGCAGCTGCACAAAGCCGGAGTGGTATTGAATGAGAGACTTCTCCAGATTTCTTTTTCCCTTACAAAAGAACCTAGTAAATCCCATGCAAATCTCAAAGGGTGCTGGCTGTTGCTGAATTGTAGGAGGCAGTTAGTGAGATGCTGAATGTTTTGTCCCTTCTCTTTGCAGGGACCTTGCTGTCTCAAACTCCCAGCTTTCCAGAAGGCACTATAGCACTCAGAAGGATGCTCAACCAGTTGTGTTGCCTTGGAAGAAAAGCATCTGGAAGAAAAAGAGATAAGGAGCAGGTGCAAATCCTGTTCACCAGATGTATTTGAAGTGCTGTGGGTGCCACTAGCTTCTCCCTGGGCAGCTGGAAGAGTGGCAGGAGAGACTGGTGTGTGAAGCGAGTGGGGCTAACTGGAAAAGCAGGAGAGATGGGATAGCAGCAAAGAAGAGGCTGCACACCTGCTGAGTAAACCAGCACTCCTAGAGAGTCTTGTAAAGGGGAAAATGGGGTCTCTCTTCACATGGTCATGGATGTGATGTGAAGGTGTGATCCAGCTCCTTGGATCAGGAAAGAATCTGGTTGATGAGGTACCAGCTCAACGCTGCATTGGATTGCTAAAGAAATGGCCAGCCCTGTCTGGGTAGTCGAGACGCTGAAAATAGGTGTGCAATTCTTAATTTGGCAGCACTGAAAACTGTCTTATCACAGGCCTGGTCCACTGTGCCTTTGAACTGCTTGAACATGGTTCCAGCTTGTCTGCATTCAAACATGGTTTGCCTGGCCATTGTAGATGAGGACAAACTGTCTACTTGGGTTTCTTGTCTTAGCACTATTCCCTTTTGTCTTGGCAAAGACAGTAAGGTATACATGTGAAATATGGATTGCTGTGTGCTTTTCTTAAATGATTTATGGGAAGTATGGCGGCTACACAAATGGGAAGTCTTGGGCCGGGGTGGGCTTCATATGTATAATGGTATGGGTTGGAGGAGGGACCTAGCCTGTGGCCTTGCTGCTAAGCAGGTCACAAGTGGGCCATTTTCTGGGAGTGGCTCAAGTTTTAAACGGAGTAGGATCCCTTTTAACTTTGAACACACATTTCAATCCAAGAAGGACCTGTGCCTTGTGCATCAGATCAGGCTCTTCAGGCACATGGGTGGGGAAGCTTAAGCAGAGCAGCATTTCATCTACTATCTTGTCTGTCACCAGAAGTGTGTAAGGCATAAAGTCACCCCTGGCTTGTGTTAGTTCCATGGGGAGGGGAGGAACTGTTGGATTTGGATGCAAAGCCAAGCTGCTCGTCTGAACAAGCTGAGTAGTGGAAATGCTGTCTCTTCTCCCAAGGCATATAATTAGCTGACTAAAATGCATTTAACTTTAACTCTTCACCTAGAATCCCAGCCTTCTGATGTGCAGAAAATCCTACGTTAAAGGAGAGGCTGGGATAGGGACAATGACAATGGGTGCTTTTTAAATTATTATTTTTTATCTTTTATTGGGGGAGTTGCACGGAGAGGCTTACTTTTTGCTTCATTTAGTGAGCCTGATCTATAACAGGAAAAATATCCCTTCTAACTTGGATACGGTTTGTATTTTTAAGTTGGAGCCAGGTCGGTGCCCATAAGGTGAAATGAATGCTCAGTAGAAGAATGTGGCACCATATCTGCAATTGGAGTAGGGGTCAGCTTTCTCTTAAAGAAGAGACCAGCTTGGACCAAATCCACAATTGGATCTGGAGTATTCCAAGTCCATCCATGCTTGGTGGTGGAGGGATGCAAGGGAGGAACTTAGCTTCCATGGTCTAGAAGAGTGTCTTTTTAGACAAATAAGGTTAAGCCTCTGAAATTGTATCACAAGTGCACTTCAGATTTCCCCCTCCACAGCTGAACTTCTACTGTAGAACATGAACTGGGCATCTTGTTAAGGCAGATGTTAATACTTATCTGAAACAACTTCTGGAAACATTGTTGCATGACTGCAGTGTGATACCAAGCCATTTTGGAAGGGATGATGCGTATGTGTAGAGTTGGGTTCAATTGAACATACAAAGAAGGGGAGTGGGGAGTGGGATCAATTAATCGTCTTCCATGTTTTACTTATGATGACAAAAGTCATTAGCTTCCTAGAGCTGGAGAGAGAGAGCTTTTCTTGGCCTTCTGAAGGCTTAAATCATCCTGAAAGGATATGCTTCAAAAGAAAATTTTGCACACTGTTTAATGTTGTCAGTTAAATAACTACTGCTGTAAAGTACTGTGTATGTCTATAATGTCCTTTCATAGAATGTAATAATTTATTGCACTTGCATATCATATGTAGCATCTCAACAGTTCTGTGTATTTATTTTTTATTCTGTTTTAGGTAGTAATTTGCAAACTCTTAGTTTGTAATAATAAATCATGACAAAAGTTGATGTTTCTTGTGGGAATGGACATTTCTTGTGGGAATGGAAAACCCTCAGACAGGTTTTAATGGTAGGGACAG
>NW_005841831.1:7043064-7048506 GCF_000455745.1 Alligator sinensis | reverse complement strand
GAAGCGAAAACCCGCAGACAGGTTTTAATGGGAGAGAAAGACTGAAAGGTATGATGGGGGCAGAAGAGTGCAGAATGGTAAAAAAAGAACAACCCCCCCCCCCCTTCCTCCTCCCCAAGTCCTATTACAACCATGAAACTAATGGAGCTGTAACATTAGACAAGAATAAGGGGTGACTTCTGTTTTTTTGTGAAAGGTCATGGAGCAGGTTTCAGTCCTAGGTGGGTCCCAGCTCACTGGTAGAGGTGGGTAGAAAAAACATACTTGGGGTGGTTCAGGGAAACCTCAGGAGGAGTAGGCTTGTCTCTCCACATCAGAACAGTGCAATAGCAAGAACGCAAGATTTGGGTTGTGCTGAGTGCAACATTCAGGATTTCTGCATGTGAAGGTCCAGACTACTTGTTTCCCCGCCTTGTAGCAAGGAAACTGAGACCAAAAAGCACTGTAGACATGGAATAGGTTTGATGAGACTGGAATAATCCATGTCCTTTCCAGTCTCCTCCCATTCCAGGACACCCAACCATCTGAAACTATCTATCTATGGAAGGCCTATTATCTATAGGAACATAAAACTAGTGCAAACCTGTCTAGTGTAACCCTCTCTCCTACTCTCCATTCAAATTGCTGTCCTGATAACCTTGAAAAGAGGAGCAGAAAAGGGAAAGGGAAGGGGGGCGGGGGGCGGGCAGGCTTGCTTTTGCTTCCTGTCTCTGCTGTGCATACTTCAGGTATGCTCAATGAGGAAGCTGAAGGCTACATGAGTTTGTTTCCTTCATTCCCCTGGAACAATTTCTGATTTCTACATCACTTGGAATGTTTATTGTGCCTGCATTTGTCAGGCCTGTCCTTTTATCTATCTGTCATAAATCATAGCAGAAGTACGGTGTTAGGTTGAATGTGGACTTGCTTCCCCATCCTCCCTGTATTGAAACAAGAATCTCAGAACAGCCCAAAGTCTTGTAAGTATGAATGCTAATAATGGGAAGGAAGAGTCCCCCTCTCGCTCTAAATATTTCTGAAAATGGGTTTTGGCTCATCTGAAAGATGATGGCTTGATGCAACTTGTGCGGGGCGCAGACTAGCTTGTTAATAATGGTTCCTTCTGACCTTAAAATCATTTAATAGACAGGGAAAACCTCAATGGGATTTGAACTGTAGCAAATCTCCTTGATAGAGCGTTCTTCATACAGCACAGCAAGTCCTCTGACAGGAACCTTTGGCAGTTAACATTTTTGGAAAGCAGGCTGGAAATACCTCAGGTTGGGCATCCAAGACCTGAGGAACCTAAAACCATGAGCTATCTCTAATAATCTAAGGCCAGATCTTCTTCTGGGACCTGCTTTAACGACCATTAAAGGCTCTCATTGACTTCAAATGGCATTGGATCAGTCTCCTAGTGCAAATTAGTATTGCTGCATTGATTTCAGTGGAGATATGCCAATGTCTACTGAGAGTCTGGCTCTTGGTCCTAGTTAGTAACAAGAGTTAATACACAATATCCACAAGCAAAGGAAAGGAAAGCTGCTTAAGACTGTATCAGTAAGAATCATAAGAGATGAGATAGGAGCTATTGATTTAAATATTCATAAAGTACCAAGATTGGATGAGTAAGGCCAAAGGATATTTTAAAATTCCCACCCATAAAATAAAAGAAATGGGACAAAATAATTAAACTTCATTAAGAAAAGCCCAGTGCAGCAGATGCCTGCTGCTTTTGTCACTGTGATGGAGAGTGCCAGAGTCGTTTTCCAATGTATCATTTTAGACTAATTGTTGTTTCTCATGATTAATGATCCCCATGATTTATTAACATTTCTGCCTAGCATAGAACGCTTGGTTTCTCTTCAGCAGAAGATTCTGTAAGAAAAGTGTTTCTACTTAGCCGACAAACACTTGGATTATGTGCACTGTAGGACAGATTTGGAGCCCCTGATGCATGTTGGCCAACACCTTGTTCCATATTCCCTTCAGTGAGGCTACTGATGGAGTGAGACTATTCAGCAGAAGCAAGGAAGTTAGAACCTAGACCTGTAGGAATGAAACTGAATATGTACACTATTCAATCTGTATCAGAAATGATTTGCTCTTCCAACTTGGCTACTTTGGTGCAGCAGAAGGTTTTAGAGGAGATAACACTAGAACAGCAAGCCAGGAAGGGATTGGGGTAGACTGAAAACCTCTGTGCAGACATTCTTCAAAACTTCCTGCAGCCTTTAATGAGGTTCAAAAGACAGCCTTTGACTTCTTCCATGGGGGCTATGCTAGCATGTCTCCCATGGACATTAATGTGCTAAAGTACATTTAGAACTGTATTTTGTATGAACCACTTCAAGGCTACACAAATAAATGAGTCCTACAACAAGGGCTTTGATTAAAGGAGCTGGACCAGAAAGATGTCCCAGATAGTATGTGAAACAAGATGGTAGGGGACGTGAGACCAACTGCAAACACCAGCAGCTGACACCTTCGCTCTTGGAGGCAAGGAGCTCATTGCATGTGTGCAACACAGTCAAAGGGGTGTGCAACTGTACCCCCCCCCGATCCTCCCTTGCACATCTGCAACTAGATAGCTCATTTTAAGCACACCTAAATTTATGTTGGTAACAATGAAACTTAAATGGTTCAGAGGTTTAGTCCAGGTGAGCATCTATACACTTGGCTCAGGCTAGAAAGCCCATAAGAGTTCCATTACCTTCCAGCTCTGGGCAGATGAAGGCTAGCAAGGAAATAGTTTTTAGGCACTTGAGCTTCTTGTCATAAATGAGAATAAGAAGCTCAGAAGGTGAAAACTGGAAAAGAAAAATTAAATGTGTACAATCACATTAAATAATAACAAAATCTATTTTTTATCCATTCCCTGTTGCTGATAAAAAAACTTAGACCCCAACCATGAAGTAAGCTCTATGAAAGTGCAGCCTTGCCCCTGCATAGACCCTAATGTAGTTCTGGGGCCTTGAGGGCTAAAAGGAGGCAGCAGTAAATAGTCATAATGATAGGCTGTGCAAAAAATGAGCTGTGCAAAGATCTATGTCATGGCTCAGAATCGTGGACCCAACCTAGACTGCTGATTGGTTGCTTTCCAAACTTATAATGTTTCTCAGGTAATAACCTATTTGCCAATAATATTGTATTCCAGACACAGGACTTCATATTCCATTTTAATTTATGATAACCTCTATGTAATCAGGGATACATGCATTGCCAAGAGAAGTGGGCACTGATTGGGGAATTAATTCATTTTGTCATTTAGACAAAAAATCTTTCTCAGTACCACAGGCAAAAAGGAGTGAAGGAGCCCCACTGGGCAAACAAACTCCCATTTAAGAGCTTATGTTCAAAATGTTCAAGCTTTGTTCCTACAAGATGTTCTGCGTGTGCTAAGAACACAGCCCAGTGTTTAGTTTGTGCACTAGGAAACAGAGACTGAGACATACCTTATCAAGGGACCTTCCTTTGGAAATTTATTGGAAAATACTTCACACTTGGTGCATTCCAAAAGAAAAAAACATGAGGCTGCTCAGAGATACAGCATGGATGCCTTGTCTTTGGCAGGACAGGTTTACCATGGCACTTGGAAAAGGGTGTAACACCATCAAAGGCTGGAAAATCATCCCAGCTCCCCTTCAAACTGTAGTGAGCTTTTAAAAAAACAGGCACCTCAGAGCTTCCCTTACCCATCCATGTATTCAGTTTATTATGACCTTAATAGCACATTATTTGAAATATGTGTTAACTGACTCAATAAATCAACCTGATGGGTTTGGGGGGGGGGGGGGGTTGTAGTTTACAATACACCCATGAAAACCTCCAAGAGTTCATTTCAGCAGTGAGACCAAAAGACTTTAGACAAGATCTTAAAACAGAGAATAACCCCCTGTCTTGGGAGATTTGATGGCAAATGCCAGGTGTATCTCTGTGACTTTATTATTAAGTCAGAATTATCTCCCTCCAGCTCTGTCAAAGGAGTGGGGGTGCACATGGAGCAATAGAGAGAAATATCTTTGACCTTCAGCAACTTAATCAGCTGCCAGTGCATTTTCTAATAGTGTGCTAATGGTTAAGTTCTTCTGCTTGTCATAAAAAGTGCTATAACTGGAGGCTACAATAAAGTGCTGATCAACCCATCAAGTGAGTCAATCCAAAAGTAATATGTGTCTTCATAATTAGCATCATAAAACCTATGCCAGAGCCAGGCGATGATGTGAATAAGAATGCTGCTTAATTATTCTGGGCTGGAATGCCTAGTGCATTTGTCATAGCTCTCCCAGCCTACCTTTGGTTAGCATCCTGGGCCTTGCCTTAATAAAACAAAAGGTACGTCTTTGCTCAGCAAGGTCTTCACAGATCTTTGGCTCCAGGCCTGAAGTGCAGGCACCACTCCCTCACAAGCTGATGGAAGTTTGGATGAAGAAAAGCCTGCAGAATTTGGTCGAAGAATGTTAATCTCCCTCTCTTGAAGAACTATTGCTCATATATATAACAAAAGACAAAATTAAATTGTGATCAGGAATCCTTTTAACATGAATGAAAAGAATAAAGTAGCTCCAAAAAACCACTTCTCCAAAGTATCAAGAACATGCAGGGGGAAGAGCTTGGATAGATTTTTCTTGTAATGCTAAGGGTAATGAAATAATGCCGTGATCATGAGCCCGGACAAAATGGCTCTTTGGAGCTTTCCCCACACTGGGGAGAAGGGGTAATTCAGATGTACCAAAATATAAATGAATCACTGCAAGGCAGGAGGAAAGATTAGAAAAATCATAAAGGTTTAACTAGCTGCTGCAAAAGAGGACTTCCCCTGATGCAAGATGATGAAAAAAGGATTTGGACACACTATGTCTGTGACAGACCAAATGACCTACTGGAGATATAAGTGAATAAGCTAACGGTCTGAGCCTGCAAAATGCTGAGCATCTTCAATTTATATTGAATTTGGATGGAGTTGAGAGCGCTCAGCACCCTTCATGAAGAGATTAAAACCTTGTAAAATGCATTGGGACCCCAGATGAAGCACTTGCATGTCTGCTACCCCCATTTCATTTCTAACAAGAACCAGGTGGGCAATGTGATGCCATGTATGGGACCAGCATATAATGAACGACTCAGCTTTTGAGGTCTAAATCTTCCTTCTTCAGGAACTGCCCATTTTTTCTTCAGACACCAAACCAGACACAGAGGGAAATAAAATGAATGTGACCTTTTGGTGCAAAAAACAGTCTCGGCATTTTTTGTCGCCCTTGGAGAGACAGTTTCCTTTTTTATATCCTAAGCAGGGCAAGCATTTTACGAACCCCTTAAGCATGGTACTGCTGTCCAGGAAGCTAGGAAACCTGAATACAATTAAAAAACCCAGCATGGAGCTTTTGGAAAACACACCACAGCTTTTCAAGGAATCATGGAACGCATTCCTCCCTCATCAGTAAAGAAAACAGGATGCAGGCT